>NC_035109.1:231551017-231851017 GCF_002204515.2 Aedes aegypti | reverse complement strand
TTTATGATCGTTTTCGGGCAGCCATCTCGAGGTGAATGATTGAATGAAATGATTGAAAAAAATTTAAAATGATTCAATTGCTAATATTTCGCTTATGTTTTCAACTAATTGAAATCTAATAGCGCTAATAGCAAGAGCACAATCATTTCGTTGCGATACATATTAACAAGTTCAATTTCATGCTGCCTTTATCGATCAAAAATGCAAAACCCCGAAAACCGGAAAAATCGTGTCAAAAGATTACAGTTTTGAGGAGCCGTAACATTTTTTTGTTTTGAACGGTCATGGTTTGATTTGGATTTTGATGGTCGTGTATTTCACATGCTCAATAATATTCGCAGGTTTGCGCTCAAAAACACCGAAGGCTTTCCGGTCCCCCTCTTTCAACGTCCATGCTTTGTGGCCGTAGAGAGCCCCAGAAGAATCAATGTTTTATACAGTGCGAATTTTGTTTCCGTTTGCAAGTTGCGGCATCTAACCTGGTTACGTAATTCGTAAGAGGCCCTACTCGCAGCTGCAAATAGGGTAACGAAACGACTGTTTACATCGTGCTTAAGCGCTAACAGTTGCCTTCCGCAGCACAAAGTACAGACATGATATTTGTATTCCACTCACTGATTGCGCTACGTTGTATAGGGCTTAGTGACATATGAACACACGAACACTCGCAAACGCTCATCATACGCAGTATGTTTTTGTTTTCTTCAACGAAACTTTCACACGCTTTCAGACTCATCAAAATGCATATGGAAATATTACCCAATTTTTTTACCCAGATTCTTGGTGTTATTTGAGACAGGGTCTTCGCGACCAACGTGCAGATACTGTTACCTTACTTGGGTTATGTAAAAAGTGTAATTTAAAAAGAAAAATAATGTGACACTTATTGGAAAACTGTTTCTTATGTGGTGTGGGCTGACTTTATTGAATTGAATATTGTGATTGTGGGTGTAGAGCGGGTAATTTATTGAAAACTTTGGGACTGTTGATGCTGCTTATCCTGGTGTCTCGATGCCGTTGGACGAGCGCTCGTCGACGATGTTTCTGCGGCCGGCTAGATGGGCCTACGGTGCATTTCCCCGCAGAGTAGTGGTGGTAGTCGAAAAATTAACTTGGTGGATCGGAAGTAGATCGACTTGACGGAAAGGTGCGATCTACTTGTCTCCCTGGCGTCTTCCCTCTTTGGCTTACAGCGACAGAGCCCAGGACAAGGCCGGAGTGACTGCCGAAAGAGGTCTTCCTTGACGTTTAGGGCACCCTTGGGGCCCGAGGAATCGCTCCTTAACGGTTATGGCCTTGCAAGACCAGAGCGGCACCAATCTTTTTCTAATAGGCGTAATGGCCAACTAGGGACCACTAGGCCGAACCGTGTGCTTCGCCAACTTTCGTTGACGTACAAAATGTAGGGTACCACAAACGGTCTTGTGAGGGTAACGGGGAAGGGTTTTAGAATATCATAAGTCATAAGGGCTTGTATATGTTTTATTGGTGAATTATTTTAATTGAAGCTGATGTTGGAAGAACTAATATTTTTTATTTTGTAGATATGATCCAGTCAGTTAATTCTCAAGCATCAATACGTCTATCTGTGTACGCTAGAAATCTTCCAAAGGATAACCCGAATATATTCAAGCGTTATATACAGAAAATTAAGAGTATATCATTTAATGATCCCCATTTGCTCGATTTGAAAAAGACCGAGTTGCCGTTGAATGTGACCACTGGCCATGTGGTAGAGTACTTATTAAATTATAGATCGCCGTTTACGGGAAATGCTATGCAAAATAACCGTAGCCTGGAAGGTTACAAGAAATATGAAGCAGGATACGTAACTTCGGTGAACGGGCAGAAGATTAATAACGCGTACATTGTACTAGCCAAAGTAAGTTGACTTAATGAAAGTAATAGTAATTTACGGAACTAGTTGCAGAATGATGATTTTTACAGCACAAGTCGTAAATGTATCCTACGAGGTTTAACGAGTCACGTCTTCTTTCGTTTATTAACTAAACATGGTAGGGTCAACAACAAACAAAAAGAATGGTAAATCTCTGAATTCACAACTTCCTTCCAAAAAAGTGGGATTTAAAACTGTCACTAAACGTGGCAAGAATGGAAGAAAGGACGCTTCCCCAGAATGCGAACTTTCTTCCAAGGGTGAAATGAATACTTGTATCGAAATGAGCAATCAGTTCGATGCTCTAGACAAATTTTCCGAACACCAAATCGAAGCAGCCTCTAGCCCAGGCTCTTTGATTCAAGTGAGGAAGCAAAGAGTGCCACCTATCGTGGTCAGTTGTCCCGAATTTGGGGGATTTAGGCAGGAGATCTTGAACTCCATTAGGGGAATCAAGGTTTCCTTCCAAATCGCAAAGAAAGGAGACTGTCGCGTTTTGCCGGAGACTCTTAAAGATCGCGAACTTCTTCTCAGACATCTTGAAGAGAAGAAGCACAATTATTTTACTTTCCGCTCGTTTGGCTAGTTCATATCACTGCCTGAAGGGCACTCATGTAAAGGGGAAAGTAAGTCCGTCTTCGAGCCCAACCCTGGGATCTCGCCAAGGTGATATTTTATTCAAGGTTTTGGTGCACCATCGATATTGAATGCTCATTGCAATGCATTGATCAAACCAGAATGGACACCCGCTTAAATTAATTACCGTAAAACGGGATAATGCGGGTAACTTTGATAGTGCGAGACCCACGGCATACAGTCACCCCACAGTTATGGATCAACTAAGGGTCATTTTTCAGACTAAATTATGATTAAAAATTATGGTGATGTTGTACAAAACAAAATAACCTCCCTGGCAATGCAAAATATAGTTGTTTTCGAGAATACACATCAAAATTTACGGTTATTTACGAAAACGTGTCGATTTCGATAGATATTTCAAACGTTCTCCTTCCCACAGATGTGGATCAGTGGAAGAGGCGGGTCCTTATTATGGATCAAATCGACTCATATTATGGATCAGAACACTATAAAAGCAATTTATCTGTGAGTTAAACGAATGGTGTGTTAGAGAAAGCATACGTTTTGGCGTTTCTTTCGGAATCATCTTATCGTTGATTCATAACTGTGGTATGGCTTTCAATGCCCCACAGTCATGAATCGACGCTTTTGGGAATACGGATGACATTTTATTTCATACGTATGGAAAAAATATGCTAGGGCATGTTATGATTAATTGCGATGCAGTACAGATTTATGGTTCACGTAGGTAAAATGTGTTCTGCGTAATTGCAACTCTATTTGATGAGATATTCTCCGTTTAAGCCAACTCTGATCCATATCTGTGTGCTATCCATAACTGTGGGGTAACTGTACTTAACGAAATAACAAAGTTTCTGTTAATCAGTTAAGCAAAATGAATACAAAAGTAAAGAGTTTTAGTATGACACTGCATGTCAAAGCTTTTTTCGTTGGAATACAGTACATTTGAGGATTTATTCGCAAATATTAAAAATTTATGAGATTTAAGAGTTTTTGAAACGCTCACAAACAATTTGTTCAACGATCACTAATTGATGGATTTATACTGAGTTCGTCGCTTATGCTTGACAGCCTAGTTGTAGTAGAACATGAATTCGGTCTCAAATCTCTTAGCGAAAACCATTTTTACATACTGGATCCATTTTTGTAATCTAAGTCATAAATTGCCATGTAGCGTTAAACGCCTTGATGTATGCAACGCCCTATAAATGTTCCGTAATTGATTCAATTTTCTTCGATTATCAAAGTTACCCCAAAATAGAAAACCGACTTTCGATTATATGAAAAGTTATATATCCATTCAGAATAAATCTTTTAGCAATCTATCAACTGCAATCGATAGTTGGGATACCAGTACTTACTTGTTTTTAATAATGAATCGTGGTTTACGGCTAACCAGCCGAGTGGAAGTTTTAACAACTATCGAAAGCTAAACATTAGAGTAAGGGGGGGGCAAAAGTTCGACATTAGTGGTATAATAGCAGATGAAACAAAACAAATACCATACAGCGAACCTTCAACATATTGGCTATAACTTTGCTGAACAAACTTGTGTCAAAATATTTACCCATTTTTAGTTATAACAGTTTCAAAATTGATTGTCTTAAACGAACTTTTGCCCCACCGGTGGGGCAATAGTTCGAATCTAGTGTGGGGCAAAAGTTTGTTGGCTAAAACACAAAATATCAATACTTTTATGCCAGGCATACTTTATACCAGCCGTAAACTTATGTTTGCCGAAAAATACACACTAAATTTTCATCAAAAAATGCTCAAAATAGGTATAACTGTAATACACCCAAAAAATAGCAGTTTTTCGCAAAACTAAGTAAAAATGTAAAATGTTTGTGACATTTTTCGCACGATCAGGCAAATTTCGCTAAATTTGAAGATAATATGTAGATTTCAGGAAATTTGAAAAATTTTCCGTGGGTTTATACATGGGTCGAACTTTTGCCCCGCTATGGGCCAAAAATTGATTCCAACTATTCAATACAAACAAACGAATGCAAACGATATGAGCAAAGAAAATGCGGTTCTCCCTAAAACTGGCATCGCCAAAAACGATTCCGCTGTCAAATCTTTTTTAAGTATGTTCAATTAGGCAACATTAACGAATTACTGTTAAGAATGTAGAATTCCCTTAGGAAATTGCCTACCTTCAGGCGTATTCCGCTGTTCGAGGTGTTTTTAATTTTAAAATAACTCAAAAAGTAAATGAGATGTAAGCGTTTGGACATCATATTCGGCTTCAGGGGCCATGATTTAAGTGAGTAACGACATTTTCAATATTACCGAACGTTGTTTACATGGATGATCAATGTTATACCATACCAGATAAATGAAAAAAAAAATCACATAAAACATTTTTATAAACATGCTTAAATCTTTCAAAAAACAAAATACAGTATAAAGTCACGAGCTATGGGTGACAGTACTTGTTTTGAAAATATAAAACTCAGAACATTTGCATTTTTGAATTAAATATTTAAGAAATATCCTAAAAACTGATCAATATTACCCCGGATTACGGTACGAAGATAGCACCAAACTTGTCAGATCGTCACGTACATTTCCAGAATCAGAAGATGAAAGATTTGTTAGCAGCTCAAACCTTGAGTGAAAGTGTGGCAAAGTCACTTGAGATGCTGAAGTCTATCAACTCAGAGTTAACCAAAGTGGATGCGACAGCTCAGCTTATTAGAATCTTCAATGATCTAGGGTAACGGTCGTATTTTGGCCCCCTAAGGAAGTGATTTTAGTTTGTTGTCCCAATTAATTAATTGCACAGCGTAACCAAGTCAAAGAACATGCCAAAATGTAGAGAAAAACTTCCCCTATAAGATAAAAATGCCCCTACGATCTTGTAGGATCCAAAAAATGTCGAAAATAATTGAATTGTGAAGCACTGTTTTTCATTATTTTGGACACAGCAATACATTTTGGACCCTCAAAGTATATATTTTGGAACCCCGGCATTTTTTATCATTTGGCGACAAAGTCCACGACACTGGTTGTATAATATGCTTGCCCATAGTCTAATCAATCGATTGACAATGGAAAACCAAAGAAATTCTACGCTTCTAGTGCAGAAATATGAAAAACGTTTTTGTTTACATTTGAAAAATTTCTGACGGCTTCAATTTCTGTGTGTAACGTGTTGTAACGGTTGCATGGATGAACCGATTAAATTAAATTAATTTCAGATAAAATAAACACATTATCTATGTACGAACGGTTGATGCAAGTGCGGAATAGTCCTATTATTCCAAATAGCATGCGAATTGAGTTGGTCTTTCGATTTAAACTGGTAAATTTGCAGGAAAATAGCCCAGGGGGTCCAAAATATATTGGTTACCCTAGTCGACGTTATGAATTCAAAAAAAAACAGTGTTGCGAAACCAATGAGTGAAGAAAATTTTGAAAGCCTAGACGCATTCATGACATGCTGAACAATTCATAAGAAGTATCAAGCTACCATCACAAGACAGTGTTTTAAAAAGTATCTGCAAAACTGGTTTTCTTGGGTTTTTAGTGAACATCCATAGTTTCCGGGCATGTTCCTAGAGTATGTGTCTGAGAAAAAGCTACTGTCTGATATTGCGACCTACTGTTTTAGCCATGACCACGTAGATACATTCTTCGCTGCAAAGGGAGGTTGGAATAACAATCCTAATGTATCACAATTCAAGGTAGCTGTTGGTGCACTGGCCGCACTGCGTGAGAAATCTTTTTCTCACTGCATTTATGGTGCTACCGGGCACCGTATTAGACGAGTTTTTCCGTGTTTCTGGCAGCTCGGTCGACCCAGCTGATCGTACCCAGAGCTAACCAGCATACTCGTCGTCTCGCCAGGTCTCATTCGTAACTAAACCATCAAGTGATAGGGGAACTTACGTATTGTCGGCAGCCTAAGCAGCTGAACTTTTAAGAAGGCAATTTTACGCTACAATAGAGCACAACAATTAGCAGGAAACACCTGAACTACACTTGAGCACTCTTCGTTTATTAATTGTTATACATAAAACACTATTCTCTTAATCTTCTGTTTTTCCTCACCAAAGTCACGAGGCACTTGTTCTTTTATCGGCAATGCAATTACTATTGTCGGCAACAAAAATGTTCACTTCGGCAATCCAAAACTGCACAAAAACTAGTTTATGTATTGGTAACATTTCGTATTTGTTGACAATTCCTGAAATTAAACGTCACTCATTATGTTCTAATCGTTCAAAGGGCCAATTCAGAAAAATACAGACTACACTGAGAAAAGAATTGCAGCTAGAAATAAAATAGCGGAGATTCCAATTGAATACACAACGCCACTAAATTTATGCAGACTAAGGCGCCGTCCACATATTACGTAACGCTCTAGGGGGAGGGGGAGTAGGCTCACACGTTGCGGCTCTAACACAATTTTTTTTTTCATGCAAAGACCGTTGCGGAGGGGGAATGATCGAAAATTGTACATTTCAACGTTATGTCATAAATGGACACTGCCTAATTTCATTTTCATTTATTTCGTCGAATATTTTTTGTATTCAATCTCACTATGGCAGCATTTCGGCTTTAAAAATTGCCATGTCATGGTAATAAACTTGCAGCAGGTTCGAATCCAACCTAGAAGTTGCAGCGTGACGTCATGATTAATTGATTCATAATATTGTGCTCTGCAAGAAAAAACCAAGGAACGCGATTATCGGATTACTTGAATTTCAGAGTTGCGTTTGAATGAGTTACATGCATGCTCCTATTTGCTACTCGCACATGCGCTACAGTCTATTTAGGGTGCGGCTTATTTTTCAAAAGTTCTTAAAACCAAAAATTCGTGTACTCTTCTGAATTCGAATCAAATTAGTAGAGAAACCTCGAAGTTTGAGCCAAAAATATTAAAATTTAGAGGTGCAAGCGTCTTGGAGGTGAATTTTCAAGTTATAAAAAATGGCCTTCAGTGAAGTCACCATAACTTCGGTTATTTCAGCACCATTACCTTAAAAAAAAATTTTTTTTTGAAAACTTTGTAGAACATCAAAATTGTGTAAAATCAAAACTAGTTTCAATAAAAGTAGTTTACTCCAATTTCTTTTTTATTTTACTGAAAAAATATCTTTGTTTGACCATAACTTCATGAATACTCAACCGATTCCAAATCTTTTCGCATGGTTTTGAAGCTTATTTAATTGTGTTCAAACTTTGCATACACCGCATTTTACTGTTTTGACCAAGTTATTCAACATTTGAATTTTTATCAGTTAAACAATATTCTTAAAGTTGAAACTGGTTTTCCTTATTTGTTAAACCTTTGAAAAGGACAATGATATATTTGCACATGTTAAAAAAATACACTATTCAACTTGTAATTCAAACAAAATGCTTTAGAAACATAAGTTTTATATGAAACATTCGGCAAAAAACTTAAATAATCCAAAGAAATTTGATTTTTTCTTTAAAAAATAATCATGTTTTTGGGTAGTTTTTGTTACAAAACTAAGCAAGGTCCTTGGTTCGATTCCAAGTTGCCGCGAAAACTATTTTTGTTTTCAAATGTCGGTTCCATGACGTAAATTTATGAATTTCAATCCAATTTCTTGTGGCGAATTTTCATATGGGGCTCCTATGTTTATCGATAGTTCGTTTTCCTGAGTGCAGTTTGTTTGGCCCAATGTCACTTTCTCGAACGGGTTTGGGTTTGGGCCAATTTTTAAATGATTCCTATTTAAAGGAAAATAATCAGATTTCAATTAATTGTTCAGCATTTGCAACGTATTCTCATATTTAACCGAACATATCAAGTCAAATTGCGAAAGTTATTTAAAAATAAATGAGAATTTACGCATTTTTGGCCAAATCTCACCCCCAACGATGGTACTTGCATAGTTGTTTTCATTTTTTTTAATGTCAAGAATTTCACCGTGAATTGAACTATTCACTGACAAGCTGAATGGCTCGATATGGTTTTGGTCTGTAAAGATTGCTGCTCTTGAACGCTCTATCACCAAGTTATTACCGAGAGAATGAATGGTATTACAGTCCAACCTCTTTTTACGACCGTTTTTTTTACCGACGGTTCGTTTTACGACCACTTTTTAACGACCGAAATTCAGATTAACGACCGTTTTTATAAATGACCAATATCTTACAAAGTATTCAAAATAGAGGATCATGATGTTCAGCAAAATTGTTCAGTAGTTCAAGGGCTAGCACCACCATCACTGAATTGCGGAATTCTACCACTAGGTGATGCTAGTGAGCATGAAACATTTGTTTTGCGGTTATCTTAGGATCCTGGCCACTTAGAAATATGGCGCCTTCTGCAAAGTTGTTCAGTAGCTCAAGGACTATCATTATAAAAGCTATGAGATTCAAAATTTTGCCACCAGGCGGCACAAGTGAGCATGAAACTTTTGTTTTGCGGATATATCAGGATCCTGACTACCTAGAAAGATGGCGTCTTCGATAAACTTGCTGAGAAGCTCAACTTTGCCCAAGACGCCATGTCTATGTAGTCAGGATCCCGCAAAACAAAAGTTTCATGCTCACTAGCGCCGTCAGGAGGCAAAATTTTGAATCGCATAACTTTTATAATGATAGCGCTTGAGCTTCTGAATAACTTTGCCGAAGACGCCATCTTTCTAAGTGGTCAGGATCCTGAGATATCCGCAAAACAAAAATTCTACGCTCACTAGTGCCGCCTGGTAGCCAAATCTCGAATATCTTGGCCAGAATAATGATAGTCTTTGAGCTACTGAATAACTTTGCCGAAGACGCCATCTTCCTAAGTGGTCAGGATCCTGAGATATCCGCAAAACACAAATTTTACGCTCACTAGCGCCGCCTGGTGGCCAAATCTCGAACCTCTTGGCCAGAATAATGTTAGTCCTTGAGCTACTGAATAACTTTGCCGAAGACACCATCTTTCTAAGTGGTCAGGATCCTGAGATATCCGCAAAACAAAAATTATACGCTCACTAGCGCCGCCTGATGGCCAAATCTCGAATCTCTTGGACAGACTAATGATAGTCCTTGAGCTACTGAATAACTTTGCCGAAGACGCCATCTTTCTAAGTGGTCAGGATCCTGAAATATCCACAAAACAAAAATTCTACGCTCACTAGCGCCGCCTGGTGGCAAAATTTTGAATCTCATAGCTTTAATAATGGTAGCGCTTGAGCTAATGAACAACTTTGCCAAAGACGCCATCTTTCTAAGTGGTCAGGATCCTGAGATATCCGCAAAACAAAAGTTGCATGCACACTTGTACTGCCGATGACGCAATTTCACTTAAGCAGTGTTGCCAGCTACGAAAAAATTTTGAACCCTTCATGAAAAACTGGATTACAGTTGAAGAGTATTGCTATGTTGCTAAGCATTCTATTTTTCTGTTCCGCTCAAGTTTTATTGTTTTGATCTTTTCTTTATTCTTCTTGAACAGTGCTGCCAGCCACATGAACATTTGTGATTCGGCGGACTGTATAGCACGCAACACTTCCTTCAACTTTGGTCAACATTCGGTACCGTCATCTTTGAAATTTTTTGGTATTTGCATATCACACCCCCATAAAATTGGCTCTTTTGATAACAATCGAGCAGTGTTGCCATCTATTACCAAAACATGAAAACTTGAACGGCCATTTTGGAAAGTTCTCAACCCATGCTTCAACTTTGCCGAATATCCCGAATCAGTATTTCCGCATATAGACGTTGCATTTTTCAAAAACATGATTATTACCCAGATTTTTTTTACGACCCTCCGATAACGGTCGTAAAAATTCGATTGCGATGTCCCAGGATTTATTTTTTTTTTTGTTTTTGAATATCACTCTCCGAATATGGTTCGATCAGCTAATTCGGATCGAAATCCAAACCTTGCCAGTAATTTTTAAGGTTCATATTCTTCTCAGTGTATGAGAAAATCAGAATAGACCCTCTTCAAATCTACTCACTTTTGATTTGACACAATTACATCATCCACTGATTGCCTGTAGAACAACAGGAGTGTTGCCAAAATAGTTAACCTATTAAAAGACGTATATGTTATATGTTTCTCAGTATTTTGAAGTTTATGCGCTACAATCTTCAAATAAGGAAGGCATTGAAAGACTCAATTATTACCCATGAATGCTTTGTTGCATAATTCCAAAAAATTAATTAGTTGTGTTCGATCTTTTCTGTGAATTTAAATCGTGAATAATAATTACACCGCAATTGAATATGGTTTTCTGGCAACCTGGTGCAGTAATAAAAAGTGATTGCCGAGGAAAACAAAGTTCATTAATTTTTACTTGTGATTTGAAGCATAAAAATTAAGTATTTTCGAGTGCTTTATAGACCAATCAAAAGTTTAATTGTGCATAAGTGATCGGTGCGTAGATTTTGTGGAAAAATTGGCATTGGAGCGGAGAATTGGACCTTTCGAAGTGGTGAGTTTTTCCTAAGCTGTTCTTGTGTTGTTCTGTTCGGCAGCTCACGAATGACGATGATTTCGTAAGCATTTATTTCATTTAATAATAAAACCCATGTTATATAATATTTTCGTCAAGAATGTGATTTATATGGAAGATTATAGTTCAAGGAACATGTTGAGTACATTGAAGGTAACCCTTGTTCCGTAGATAAATTCTAACAAGGACGATAAGTTAGTGTTGCCGAAAATACCCTCAGGGTGCCGAAGCCATCATTTACCCTAAGTTGCAATCGTCCTTCGGTAGAAAGTTGTGCCTGTGAATAAAACTAATAAAGTTAATGTACTGTAGTTCAAAGTGTTTAAGTTAATCAAGTTTTGGAATAAAGCTAGTCGTATGTGCAAAGATTGCCTAGTGATTGAACGGGAAGAAACTTACCTGCTGTGTGGTGATAGTGGATTCCTGCTGCTCGCTGCTTCTTTGGTGCCATAATTTGCCCCCCGCCGGTGAAGTCTATGCTGATCGCTTGCTACCACCCACTATTCGACTGATGCGAATAAGGTACCGCGCCGATAGTGGTACCGCTGATTTGGATTTAGAGCAAAAAAAGACACAACGTACGGGTAAGCGCCAACATAATTTGGTGCCGTGACCAGGATCCTCGACGCCATCACGGAATAGGAATCACGTGCGACGATCCACTGGGCGCTGCCATTTTGCGCGCGCCATACCGCTGGAGGAATTCAATTGATACAAGGCCCTAATCAATCGAGCATCAGACCGGAGTTTACTAATTGCTGCCACACAGTTTTGGGGCACGCTTTTCGTCCGGCTTCCGCCATCGTGAAGACGTTCCGTCCGGATTTTCACGTCGTCCGAATACCGCCATCACGTTTCGGACATTCAGCGCCATTGTAGTGGAGTAATAGCTACTTCCCAAGCTACGCCATCCCGCCATTGCTTCCTAGTAGTTCGGTGGCTTTGCTGGAGCATCCACGCACTCTCAAACACCTTGGTAACGCCGTTCCGGCGTCGTGATTGCGTTTTACCTGAAGTTTCGTGGATTTTTCAACGGTTTTCATCATCACTGGACTCAACTAGCACAAGCGGTGCAAGGATACGGTTCTGTACGCAGATTGTTTGGAGATACAAGGCACATACTTGCCTTGGAACTGGTGAGTACCATTCCAAGTGGCTTTTTCTCTTTTCTCCGGGCCTACCGTGGTCTTTTCGTTTGGCAGATTCGTCCGTCGCTACCATCAATCGCCAGTCCTCTCGCTTCTGCTTTCGAAATGGCGCTTCAGCTGCAGAAAGCGACTCTACTTTCCCGGAGAGCCACGATGATCGCCGCGCTGGGTCGGGCAGAGGCCTTCGTGAATTCCTTCGACCCACAACGTGACCAAGGGCAGGTTGCGCTTCGGCTAGAGTACCTCAACAGTATGTGGACCACGCTGGAGGAGGTGCAGGGGCAGCTAGAGGACATCGAGGACACCGAAGAAGGTAGGCAAGCTCACGCAAATGTTCGTGCCGATTTTGAGCCTCGGCTGTTTTCAATAAAAGCCGACTTGATTGCTAAACTTCACTCAACAAGCTCGCATCCCTGAAACTCCCTCGCATACTTCCGCTCTTTCTGGGTTGAAACTTCCGACAATCTCTCTTCCTGAATTCGATGGGGATTATATGCAGTGGCTAGGGTTTCACGATACATTCTTGGCTTTAATTCATTCGAACGTAGACGTACCAGCAATCCAGAAATTCCATTATTTGAAAGCAGCTTTAAAAGGCGAAGCGTCGCAGCTCATTGAGTCTATCGCTATTAGTTCTGCCAATTATAATCTGGCGTGGCAAACGTTGGTGGACAGGTACGCTTATGACTACCTATTGAAGAAGCGACATCTCCAGGCACTTTTCGATATCCAATCGGCGAAGAGAGAAACAGCTGCATCGTTGCATTCGCTAGTGGACGAATTCCAGCGTCATACGAAGGTTTTGGGTCAGCTAGGAGAACCGACGGGCTCTTGGAGCAGCATCCTGGAGCATCTCTTGTGCACGAAGCTTCCTGACGATACACTGAAGGCCTGGAAAGACCATGCGTCAACCGCCGACGATCCGAACTACGATTGCCTAATCGAATTTCTTCAGCGTCGCATGCGAGTGTTGGAATCCATGTTGGTGAACCACCATCAGTCAACGTCTGCACCAAATGGGTCTGCACATGTCTCCAAACGACAGTCCCACTTCCGTGTTTCTTCGTGCGCTTCCACTTCCGCTTCTAACAGCAAATGTCCGGCATGCAACCAGGAGCATCCGTTGATAAGATGTGCGAAATTCTACCACTTTTCGAACACAGAAAGGCAGCAACTCGTTTCGAGCAAGCGTCTATGTCACAATTGTCTCAAGGGAGACCACTTTGCTCGAAATTGTCCGTCAAACTACAGGTGCAAGCACTCCAGCAAGCGGCACCATTAAATGCTCCACTCTGGCGAGAATTCTCGGCAAAATAGCGAACCATCTTCCTCTCGTAAGTCCATGCCAACACAAGCTATTCAGTCCAGCGTTTCCTCCGTGGCAGAACCATCTGCTCAGTCCAGCGTTGCAGCATCCGAAGGTGTTCCCAGGGTCGTTGTCAATGCTTCCGCTCCACAGCCTCGTGAAGATGTTTTCCTGTTAACAGTATTGTTGAAGGTTGTCGACGCCTATGGTCAAGATCATGTTGCTCGTGCATTGCTCGATAGCGCTTCTCAGCCGAACCTCATCACCGAACGCTTGGCTCGCCGGTTACATTTGAAAAGGAGTTCTGTAAACGTGACTATCCAGGGGGCTGGAAATCTGTCCAAGAAGGTGCGTGAATCTATTTTCGCTCGTATTAAGTCAAGAAATAATGGTTTCGAATGCGGCGTTGAGTTCCTACTAATGGATACTGTGACTGCTGATCTACCAGCACAGGACATTTCCGTCAAAGAATGGCGAATTCCTGAGAATCTAGCATTGGCTGATCCCACGTTTAACAAATGCCAACAAATCGACATGGTTTTGGGAGCTAAGCATTTTCATGCATTCTTTCCTAGCACCGCTCGTCTCCAGTTAGCCGAAAATCTTCCGATTCTGGTGGATAGTGTGTTCGGATGGGTCGTTACGGGTTCAGCAAGCATGAACCATCCCGTTCAACAACAACCAGCCACTCCTAGCATCGTCGCAGTCTGCATGCTGACACTAGAAGAAAGTATGGAACGATTTTGAAAGACCGAAGAACTCAAAATCAATGACGGCTTCTCCATTGAAGAACGCCGTTGCGAAGATTTGTATCAATCTACCACGTGCCGAGATGAAACCGGCCGGTATATCGTCCGACTGCCACGAAAGCCCGATTTTGATGGGATGTTGGGAGAATCAAAGACCTGTGCTCTGCGACGTTTCGATCAACTCGAGCGGCGACTCAATCGGGACCAGAAATTGAAGGAGGAATACCACGATTTCATGAAGGAGTACCTCTCCCTCGGCCCTATGCGACTGGTCGAGACGGATGACGGAAATCACTCCCACACATACTACCTACCCCACCACCCCGTGATAAAGGAGGAGAGTACGACTACGAAGGTGCGAGTCGTGTTCGACGGCTCGGCCCGTACTTCAACCGGCTTCTCGCTCAATGAAGCCCTCTGCGTGGGTCCGGTGGTCCAAGATGACCTTCTCGCCATTATCCTCCGCTTTCTGACCTACCCTGTAGCTCTAGTCGGCGATGTAGCGAAATTGTACCGGCAAGTCTTGCTGCACCCAGAAGATTGCACTCTGCAACGAATTCTTTTTCGATTTTCTACGGACATGCCCGTCCAAACATACGAGCTGCGAACTGTGACCTACGGTCTAGCACCCTCTTCGTTTCTAGCAACGCGTACGCTTCAGCAGATTGCGAAAGATGAAGGCGACGCATATCCGCTAGCTGGCCCTTCGGTCCCCAAAAACTTCTATGTTGACGACTACGTTGGTGGAGCAAACTCTATTGAGGAAGCTATTCAGCTTCGGGGGGAGCTATCCGAAATGCTGGAAAAAGGAGGTTTCGTTCTGAGGAAATGGGCCTCGAATCGCCTGGAAGTGTTGCAGGGACTTGAAGATGACCAGATTACGACTCAATCAAGTTTGCAATTCTGTCCGGACGAATCCATAAAAGCGCTTGGAATACGCTGGGAACCAGAAACCGATCAACTTCGTTTTGATTCCCAGGTTCAGCCACGAGATGATCCTCCGACGAAGCGTTCTATACTATCGGATATAGCTAGACTCTTTGATCCACTCGGCTTGATTGCTCCTGTTGTAGTTACAGCGAAGATCCTAATGCAAGAGCTGTGCTCACTCTCCTGCGACTGGGACGAGCCTGTACCGCATACCGTTCGGCTGAAGTGGGAAAACTTTCAAAACGAGCTACCGAAGATTGTAACCTACCGAATCGACCGATACGCCTTCTTGCCGGAGGCCAGAATAGAACTGCACACCTTTGCTGATGCCTCAACGTCCGCTTATGGAGCATGCACATACGTCCGCTGTGAAAACGCCCTGGGAACCGTCAAGATACGATTACTAGCATCGAAGAGCAAAGTCGCACCGCTTAAAAGACTGACCATAGCCCGTCTCGAACTTTGCGCTTGTGTCCTGGCTGCACATTTGCACCACAGGATAAAGGACTCAATCAACGTCCACGTGTCCACCTCCTACTTCTGGACTGACTCAGCTGTCTGTTTGTACTAGCTTCGTGCTCCTCCCAGTTCCTGGAAGACCTTCGTTGCCAACAGGGTGTCGGAGGTACAGCACTACACCCATGGTGGCATTTGGCGCCATATATCCGGTACTGATAATCCAGCAGATTTGATATCACGAGGAATGTCGGTGGAAGAATTCATCGAAAGTGCTATGTGGAAGCATGGTCCGTCATGGTTGGCTCACCCGCAGCAGTCTTGGCCGATCTCTAGTCCACCTGATGTCGTTGAGGACATCCTGGAGACGAAAAATGTGGTTGCATTCATCCAAACAACACCCAGCGTCAACCCATGGTTCCTTCAATGGTCATCATACAACCGGTTGCTCCACGTTATTGCATACTGCCTACGCTTCGCTGCCAATCCTTTGAAGATTATTACACTATTCTTCACCAAATAGAAGCTGCGATGAACTCTCGTCCTCTGCTGCCAATGTCAGATGATCCTTCAATGGTCATCATACAACCGGTTGCTCCACGTTATTGCATACTGCCTACGCTTCGCTGCCAAAACTCGTTCTAAAGCCAGAACTCAGCCACTTGCAACTCCTACAGAGATCGAAATCCACCAAACGTCGCTTACCGTCAAAGAACTCGCCAATGCCAACGCCGTTTTAGTCCGTTTCGCCCAAGAAGATGTATTCCAACAAGAGATCAAGGATCTGAAGCGAGGAAATGCGGTGTCAAAAAACTCGCCTGTGCGTCGTCTATCGCCCTTCATCGACCCAGATGGAGTATTGCGAGTTGGAGGTCGGCTCAACCTATCTCAGCTTCCCTACCAATCGAAACACCCTGCCCTCCTCCCTAAGAACCATCCATTCACCTGGTTAATTGGCGAGCATTACCATCGAAAACTTGTTCATGGCGGCGGGCGTCTTCTTTTATCCATGATCCGTGAAGAATACTGACCACTCAATAGTCGCCGATTAGTCCACAGCATTGTCCGCAAATGTTTCCGTTGCTCACGTCAGCATCCGATTCCGGCGCAGCAACAGATTGGCCAGCTACCAGCCTCTCGAGTTTCACCAAGTCGTCCGTTCTCCAATACAGGTGTCGATTATGCTGGTCCGCTATGCATTAAACCCATTCATAAACGTGCCGCCCCCGCTAAAGCTTACCTGTGCATATTCGTATGCTCTGTAACAAAAGTCGTTCACCTAGAACTCGTTGGAGATCTATCTACCCAAGGATTTCTAGCGGCCCTACGCCGGTTCATATCAAGAAGGGGAATTCCAGCCCACTTGTACTCGGATAATGGGAAAAATTTCGAAGGTGCGAAGCGTGAACTGGCCGAGCTGTTTGCCAGATTCAGGAGCAACATTGAACAGAGCGTAATCCCTTCTGCCTGCTCCGAGCAAGGAATTACATGGCACTTGTTTTCCCCCAAGGCACCACATTTCGGTGGCCTATGGGAAGCGGCGGTCAAGACTGCCAAACGACATTTATTTCGCCAATTGGGAAGTACAAGATTATCCTTTGAAGATTATTACACTATTCTTCACCAAATAGAAGCTGCGATGAACTCTCGTCCTCTGCTGCCAATGTCAGATGATCCGAATGATCTCGCTGCGTTGACGCCGGCGCACTTCCTCATCGGAACCTCGTTGCATGCCCTGCCCGACCCAGACTTTCTGCACACACATATGAGCGCCCTCGATCATCTCCAAAAGCTTCAGCAACACGTCCAGAGATTTTGGAGCCACTGGAAGACGGAGTATCTGCAGGAGCTGATGAAGGACACGAAGCTTGCTGCTCGGAACGACGAAATCCAGCCTGGACGAATGGTCAGTTAATGTACTGTAGTTCAAAGTGTTTAAGTTAATCAAGTTTTGCAATAAAGCTAGTCGTATGTGCAAAGATTGCCTAGTGATTGAACGAGGCGAAACTTACCTGCTGTGTGGTGATAGTGGATTCCTGCTGCTCGCTGCTTCTTTGGTGCCATAATTTGCCCCCCGCCGGTGAAGTCTATGCTGATCGCTTGCTACCACCCACTATTCGACTGATGCGAATAAGGTACCGCGCCGATAGTGGTACCGCTGATTTGGATTTAGAGCAAAAAAGGACACAACGTACGGGTAAGCGCCAACAGTAGCATATAAACGGTTGATTACACATAACAATGTAAAGAGTACAGAAAGAGCTAATTGCGTAAATTTTAATGAATCAATCATGTTGGTGGCCGATGAGAAAATTAAACAATGTTTGAACAGAATCTAATTCGAAACATCGAGGACTCAGATGGTCAGGAGAATTTTGAAGAGGTTGAGGCACAAGGAACTGCAAGGAATTCCAAGTATTGATTCGTTCATAAATGAATCAATTGTAGGAATAGCGATTCAACTGAACTACTATACAGTACAAAAAAGCTTCTGTACGAAGAATGATTAGATGTAAATATAACTAAAACCCATTTTAATAAATTTAAGAGAAAATGTAAAAAAGTGATAATGATTCGATTTCATGATGTAAATGAATAATCAAATATAAATATAAATAAAATCAAATTCTGATAAATTACAAGAGAAACTACACTTTTTAATATTAAATTTAGGGGAGAGATTATAAGAGTATGTTTAAAACTACTGATTGAACTTTAACACTTCACTTTTTGCAAAAAAATAAAATACTAAAATCACTAGTAAAGCGAGCAAATACCTTTAAACTCTAATATGTGTTGCTTATCTTGACAGATAGGCCAATTTCGTCTGCGATTGCCTTACTAGTGATTTTAGTCTTTTATTTTTTGCAAAAAGTTAAGTGTTAAAGTTCAATCAGTACAAGAGAAAATTTATTAGAGTGTACATTTTAATTGAGCAGAGAGTACACTGAAACAAGCGTTGCAGTAATGAGAACCATGAACGTGTTTTTAAATTTACAATTCCAACCACGATTGAGCTATCATGAACGCTTTTTATTTGCATTTTGTTCCCTCTCAATCCAACTGCGTCGATAGCCGAGCGGCCGGAGCAATCGCCAGATCCTCGGTTCGATTCTGGTCTGCTGCAAGTTTTTAACCATGATATAGTAATTTTTACTATACAAATGGTGCCATGGTAAAATTGAATGCACAAAATATTCTAAATAAATGCGAATTTAGTCTGCACAAATCAAGTGGCGTTGTGTATTTAATTTAACCCTCTGATATAGTATTTTCAACCGCAACGCTGTTCTCAGTGGAGGCTTCTACAAAAGATAATTCGACGCGTCGTCACCGGTTGAGCATGATTGAACGCAGGTGGCCAGTAGCAAGGAGAACGGGAGAGACAAAATATAATCGGGAATGAAAGAGAGCAGAAGAAAGGCTACGCTGGCAGACGGGTAGAATGACGTTTGACTTCAGTTTCAAAAAAGATTTAGTTGAGTGAGAATGTGTTCAGAGTAAAATGCGAGTAAAAAAAATTATAAAAGCGTTTGAAAAATAATAATAAAAATAGAGTGTTTTTAAATTAATGTGGTTTTCACCATTATTCGTTCGAATCCTACAGCTTCTTCAAGCAGTTCGTTGTAAGAAATGTGTTGATGGCGTTTTGAGCAATCAAACAGAGGCCCTTGTAAATAAAAGCATTCACATAATATGTAAAGTAACTGAAGTTGAATTCAAAATCCTTGTGATGATAAAAAGTTCAACGTAGTTAAGTATTTTGAAGTGCTCTTTGGTTGTAAATTACTAAGGATTCTACCCCATTACCCCGAATGCCATTTCCCCGATTGCCATCAACCCGAATTCCATTACCCCGAATGTACCATTACCCCGAATTCCATCACCCCGAATGCTATTCCCCCGAATTTACAATAATCTTGACATGGTGATATTGATGACATTTCTCCGTGATATTGGAATTCGGGATAATGTCATTTGGGGTAATGGGTCGTTCGGGGTTTTGGAATTCGGGGTAATGGCATTCGGGTTAATGGTATTCGGGGTAATGGGGTAGAATTATTACTAAGGATTCAAAGCGAATTCAACGATGTTTTCAAAAACATGACTTCTCATATAATTAACGACAATGAACCAGAAGAAAAGCATCGAATTGACTTGCTAAAGATAATTAATGTTACTACTTGAACCTTAGATTGACCGGTTATGCAAAAACTGTAATCCCCTTTCAAACAATCTACTCGCAGCAAGTTTACCAAACTTATCTTATTTGAAGGACATTGATGTGAGTTGTTCTGAAATGATCGAATTGAAGAATAAAATGTTATAATAACCTTAGTTGCAACTGTGTTTTTTCTTCCAAATCCCTTACAAACAAACAAAAATAGAGAAGAAATATTTTTACCTTCATTATACTGCATCTAGTTATTAGTATTACATTTCTACTGAAGCGGGGCCTGCTTTTGAGCTTTGTGTTGTCTGGCATTTCTACAGTTATTCATTAATGGCATTGCATTGCCAAATTTTGAATTATTTGTTTATTCTTATAACGTACAGTACTATGAGACGCTGCCCCACAGCATTTTGTCAACTGTCGTCAAATCGAATAAGGCGGAATTCGGTAGAGGATAAGAACTGTATGTTTATCAGCCCCAAACGAAAAATCAGGTTGTTCCCTTTAGAAACAGCTGAGAAATTGTGGAGGAGGAGAAATCCGAAAAATTGTATTGATGATAGTGCACGTTTAACATATCGGCTGTATGGTTTCAACACGAAAACATACATGATCTGATGCAGTTAAAAGCATCAGTATTGTTTAAAGCGTTTAGTTACAGGCTAGCCTTCACATTAATGTTTTGTTTCCGTCATTTACTATTTCTTTGCTAATTAACATTTTCACTTTCCTCAATTTGGTTAATTCACTGGCAAAAATTTCAGCTATCCTGGCCAAAATACTTAAGATAAAACAATGAACAATATTGACAAAGAATGAAAACATTATTTCGATGGATTGTCTTCACAATTGGGTCCTAAAATTTGTAATGAAATCTTGTTTTTATTTAATAACACGAAAAAGCATGTTCCTGTAATTACTTTAGAAATTTTTCCCGCTCAAATAATGGCTATATCATGTTTAAACTTTAATTTAAAAATTTGGTCCATAAAAGAACCTTGACACTTTTGATCATGTTTGACGTTCGCTTAGTCGACAAAAACACCACAGGGGTTTTAGTTCGACCACTGGGGTTGTTCCTATCTGACATTTCGTAAGGGACACGGAAAACAAAATACACCCAAAATTTGAGTTTAAGCCAAAGCATGTGACAAAATCTAATAAAAATGTTTTTGGGCTTAAATTAACGGAAAACATTAGAAAATTGAGTAAACATGTGTTTTTGGCCTAAACTTAAGCGTTTGGCACTAAAATTGGGACAGGGCTTTAGGACCCAATTCAAACCAAACAAAACACTGTAGATATTTTCGCATAATTTGCCGGAATAAGGTATATTGACAAGTGAGGCGTTTACTCTATTGAGTTACTTTTTGGGGTAAACCAACCAAAAAGTGGGTACCAAAATGAAAAGTACCAAAACAGATGTGATCTAATGAGTTTGACAGCGGTGTTGCCCTCCTGGACCCGCTATAAGCCATTTTACGAGACGTTTTGGAACAGCTGATTGCCGAAACGGCGTCAATTGACAGGAGACCTGGGATTAAATCCAGCGTGATTTTTAACAACGCCTCATCTTACCAAACGAGGACATGAAGAAAATGACTAAAAAGAGATCCAAAAATGTTTGTTACTGCAACTTTACACCTAGTTATTGTATCAGCTACCTCTTTTTCAGCTATATTTCACATAAAAAGGCATTTTTGTGATCACAAATATTTTAATATTTTTTCTCCATTTAAGTTTTCGCCTGTATGAAAAGCTACGCTTGAAATGCGCACAGTCATCAACCATCATCATCGCCATAATTGACGACGATGATTGAAAAATCCCAGGTCTCCTGTCATTTGACCTGCTTCGTAAAATGGCTCATTCAAATAACACTACTGCTATCTGTTGAGTACAAAGCGCGTAAGCATTGTTTTTGGCTACATTCAAATCATCGTGCAGTTGAAAACGACACTGAGAAAAACCTACACGTCAAGGTCGAGTGTTTAACTTACAAATTTGCGCAATAAGACAAACTACATGACTCGAGTGTGGTAGCCATATGGATTTCGTCATGGACTGCACGATATAATTACATGTGTATCAACATTAGGTTGTCATGTGAAGCCAACATGAATCCCTAAATCATAAAAACTGACTGATTTGCTTATTGAATTCTGAATCTAAAGCCACTATTAGATAACCATGTGTGACAGAACATGAATATCATGAGACTGGATTTGATAGTAGAACTCTTGCTCCCCAAAATATGTATTCGAGGCTCCTCTGCTTGTCGCAAGCTTACTTCATCGTCTTTTTTTTCAAACGAGTGAGCCAAGCGGGGTGCCGCAAATTCATAATTTGAGAAGCCAGGGATTAGCATATTCCATTTTATTCGATACTGAAAACCAGAAAAATCTGTTAGTAGAATCCGTTTTTTTTTGCTAAACCATACATTATAATCAATATATTTTTTTAATGAAAAAGGCAGATTACTCTTATATCAGACAACTTCTCTAATAAAAGAAAAATCAAATTCACAAATTGTCATCGAACACTTTCAGAATGCGGCAGAAAAGATATTGTCATTTCTTATTCTTGTTGCAACAACCCGCATAGAAAAATATGGTTTGTCTTACATTTCAAACAGTAAAATACCCATAACTGTAAAGGTTACTATACCGCAAACAGTTGCGTTTTTGTCGAACAATACGAATCCCAGAACTTTAGACCGTATAAAACGTGTTGAGTAATTCATACCAAACAGTGAAAATTCATTATAGTGTTCCGATAAAGTTCAACAATATCGGTATGGGATCTGGTGAGAAATAGTCAAAATATAAAATCAATGTATGTGGAATGGTTAGCTCTTTTATTAGTGCACCCAGTTATACACGTGCAATTCACTGTATATTACCTTTATTTTACTGTTTGGGAAATAGTTGTTGTGCATTGTTGGTGAGTAATTTTTATTGTACACTCTGAAAAATTAAGACGATTGTGACGCTAACCAGGTGGTTATGCAAATGTATACTTATGTTAAAAATTCTTGAAATTTTCACAAAAAAATCTCCCGATTACTCAGAACAACACACAATTTGTGTTGTTTGATTTTTTATGACGAAATGACAAAGAAAAAAAAATTATCGCTGTGTGATGAGCAATTTTTTTAGCGTGTTTGTCTTTTCACTGTCTGTCAACAAACAAAACGATAAAAAAATAAATGAAACCAAAATCGTCGTTTTGTTTTTGTTTTAAAGTTCCTTAAATTTGCAGTTTCCGACTTCTTGCGTTTGCAGATCAATAACAGCAGGTATGTAATTTTATCCTATATACTGATTAATAATCTGGCTTGTGACGTGTGAATAATTTCCTCTTCCCAAGAATCACGATGCTACGACGATCGAAAGGAGCAAAACGGTTGCTGTAATCATCGTGGAATGGCGATGTAAGTTTCATCGGGAATTCTGGAATAGTCCATTTTACGAAACGGCAACACTGATGGCGGTAACACTCAGCTTGGTCTAGCTGAATAGCTGCTGTAAACGCGCAGCTATTCAGCTAGACCAAGCTGAGGGTCGTGGGTTCGAATCCCACCGGTCGAGGATCTTTTCGTAAAGGAAATTTTCTCGACTTCCCTGGGCATAGAGTATCTTCGTACCTGCCACACGATATACGCATGCAAAAATGGTCATTGGCATAGTAAGCTCTCAGTTGATAACTGTGGAAGTGCTCATAAGAACAAGTTGAGAAGCAGGCTCTGTCCCAGTGGGGACGTAACGCCAGAAAGAAGAAGAAGAAGAAGAACACTGATGATATTGCTGTTACTTTCACACGTTACGACACCGCCTATTGTCAAAATTTTATTCATAAAATAAGCGATCAGCTGTTCAAAACCGTCTCGTAAAATGGACTATTAGATCGCAATCGGAAAATTGCGTCGTCGTTGTCAAATATAAAAGCCTATCAAGAAATGGTTTTGTTCACACATCGAACAGGGATGAAATCTGAGCCGTGGATTCGCTCCTAGTACAGCCAACATCCAGTCACACCAGCCGGACTAGCAGCTGCGGAATTGATTTTAGTGAAACTTGGAACTAAGACAGTAGCAGCAGCTGTGGGAGTGGAACTTATCCCAAGAAAACTGTGATTTTTTTTCAACTGAAGTAATTTCGTGTTGTCTGTCGAAGGAACAAAAATAGTAATATAAAATAACAAACAGTGAAACAAATAGTGCGTGTGATCTTGTCTGATTTTGAATTCAAATTGTTTTAACTTTCATATACCTTAACCCTCTAATACCCAAATTTTTGTTTTCGATCTAAATATATTTTTTCGTTATCTAAAATCATTCTAAACACGGTTTGGGCAATGATTTATTTTTCTTCGCAAATTTATGAATTTTGTTTTTTGATTTTTATTATTTTTATTTTTGAACATCCCTATCCTTTTCAATTTTTTCTTGAAGCCTCTTCTGGTTACTGATTTTTGGCAATAATAAAAATTAGAGTTTTTACTATACTTTTGAAAATATGATTTTTTTAATTTTTTTCTGGAACATTTTTTATTTTCCGTGTAACTAACGGAAAAACAGATTTGAAATCATTTCAATACCATCAGGCTCTTTTTCTGTGATAGGTTGATCGTAGAAAAATATAAAAAGTACGATTTTTTCTAATACACGTTAAATGAATCCCAGGCATTTGAAGGTTATATAAGAAAACAATTTTTCAAACAATTTTCAATAATACAAAAAAGTTTCAAAAATCATAAAAAACTTTTCTTATATGCATGTTATGAGTCAAGGTTTAAGCCCAAAATAAAATCATTTCAATTTCCGAGCTACGAAAAAATACACAAAATTCCAAAGTGTACCCCGTCTAAAGGCGGGGTTGGGTATAAGAGGGTTAAGCTAGTGTTATTTGTTTGAGTAAATTTGATAAGTTTCAGTCGAAGTGAGTTTTTTCTACATGCATTTTTGTTTCATTATTTCTTATTGAATGTCTACCAAATTCCCATTATAGTAATAACACAACAGGACAGTTCGCCGTACGGTTAATGCACTATAAAGAAGCATAAACTAATAATAACACAAACATTTATTTTCATGACTCTCTTATGGTTTAACTGTTTCTGAACCGTTTGCCTTACGTATGATTCACCAAAAAGTGGATAATATATCTACATTTTGATGAACTGTCAACGAAAAATTTTGTTCGAGAAAATCACTGATTTTAAATGGTTACATAACTGAACCGCCTATTCCCCACAATGTATTTTTTTCCATTTACCGTTCCCCAAACTGTTAAAACCGTTAGTGTAACGGTCGATTTATTGTTTTAATCATGTTATACGAAATGACTCAGGTATGGTCGCAAATTGTTGTGGACAATTCAGAAAACGGTACTAGTATGGTTCATAATTATGCGGGAATTTTATTCCGCAACATCAGTTTTTCTCTACCCTACCAGAACCACATATCAACATTATAACACATTCCTATCAGCAGCAGTTAAAAATAACAGAAGTTGATATTATTTTTTTATTAAGATGGCTTTGTTCTCAACTTGTTATATTTATATTAACACATTTATAACAACGTTTGTTATATTTTTGATATCGCATTTATAAGTTTGTTGCAAATAATATCCAATGTCATAAACAGTAATATAGTTTGCAATAATTTTGTTATTTTGTAACATCATTGCAACACATTCTGTAATAATTTTGATATAGTTGTATTAGGGTTAGTTATATTTTAATTTAATTTTTTTAGAATTTTTGTTATTTTAACTACTAACGGTACATGTACACGGTAACAACTGATGATATTCAAAAATCATATCAAGGGAACAAACTCTGTTATAATTTTGTTTCTTCTGTATGGTCGGGTACTTGAACTGAATACGACAATGATCGATCACCAAGCGCGCTGAGATTTTCTGGGCTTGTATTGCAATTTTCGGGAACTTTCGTTCCATGAAATAAATATGGTTTCGTGAATAAAATAACTGACTTATCGCAAATTTTTTAATAGAAAATTCCTTGACTCCCTGGGCATACCGTATCATCGTACCCTGCCACATACATGACAAACGAATGCGAAAATGCCAACTTTGACAAAAAAAAGGTTGAAGCATTGCTTAGCTTCAACCCAGGCGAATTGGCAGTCAGTGAAAAAATCCACAGCAGAATGAGAGGCTCTTACATACTAAAATGTAGCCGCAACTTAGGTCATCATGTCTATTACGGCCTAAACCAGCCGACGATGTTTTCGAAAAAAAACCTGAAGTTCGTAGACACAATAGTCAATTTTGACAAGTTGAGATGTAAAATTTTGAAAAATAATGGATTTGTTCTGGTGGGCATCGATTCCACGCCTCCCAAAATGCTAGACTGGGCGCATTAATCAACTACACCACAGATCGGGTAACGATTCTGCAGCGCCGTCGGCCAACCTGAAACCAAAGTCCGTCACTACCCCATATTCTCCTTCACAACTCTACATCTCCTTCGGCTCTCTCAGATGCCCATTTCGACCAGGTTTGAAATGGTTATTTATGCATAAACTTTAAATTAGGTGACTATTTTTATTTGTAAGTATAGTTGATTCTGATTTTTTTCCGTTGGCCATAGGGAACAATGACCATCCTGCTCCTCCCTCCCCCGTTGGTTACGCCCATATAGTCAATCAATGCTTTCGGTACATTCGTGGTCTACGAAACAATAACCTATGAATAAAAGAGCTAAAAATACTAAGAAATCCAAATTTGTCCTACTAGCTAATAAACCCCGATTTATGGATACCATTTCATCGAGACACAATACCATTTGGGACACTTAAAACGTCTGGGATTGAAAAGTTGCAATCGTCAGCTACAATTTTCATAATGAAACCATTGCGACAAGCTCTCAGTAACCGAGAGAACAAAGAAATATACTGCCGAGAAGATTTAAACTTTTTGTTCCATGTTCACCACATTCAGTGTCCCCATACCAACATGCAACTTTCAAAATAGGTATTACCATCTAACTATGGCTGCTCGACAAATTCTCCGAGTCGCCTCTTGCTACGAGGTTAGACAGTAAAACGCTCCGGGTTACGAATTACAGTTTTGTTTGAAAGTCAAAAGCAGCAAGATAAAAATAAGCTTATGGAAGCTTAATCCAACTTGACTCTGGTCGAACGCCACTCGGTGTGAATACAGGGGCGGAGGATGTTATTTTTTTGAATGTTATTCTATTTTTTCGTGAATGGTGTCATCTACTGCTAACCGTATCCTTCTCAAGCTCTAAGCTCTCCTGGTTTCGCCACTCCCAGACAAGCGATAATCTTGTTATGTCATAAAGTTTATCTTTGCGCTCTGTGTTTTTTCATGCCCACATATGAAAGTTAAGTTGGTTGTTTCTTCGAGGTTCGCTTTTATTTTTTGAATGCCGATATTTTGCACTGAGTGGTTGACACGGAGTAGGTGGCTGAAATAAACTTGTATGCGGTTTGACAAAGAGTATTTGTAATCATAAAAATGTTGAAAAAGAACAACCTAACAAGCTTAGATACTTTGCATAAATTTCAGGTTTTTATCTCTTTGAATTCAAAAAGGGGGGTGTTAAATATGGAACACTGGATCATCCAATTCACCCTCCACATAATCTGCTCTGGCAGAAGAAATTCTTCCTAAAATAACACATTCTGAACTGATATCCGGCTTAAAGAGTTCGTTACTCAGGCGGATAGAATAAAGAAGCACGGGATTGGCCTCAGATCATTGTGCACAATGAACGCACATGTGAATCATGGCATTCTCCGCTTTCGATATCAGGAACATGATATGTGGGGAAACCCGAAAGATGCGCACCAACATTCGTATTTGGTCATAGGGATAAGTGGCTCAAAACACTCTCATGGGGAAAATGGTGCCAAGAGTGAGACAAAAAGGATTTCATTATTTTTCGAGTACTTATTAACTAATAACTTACAAACTATTAAACTAATTAACCATAATTGACTCGCTTCATTGAACTATGAGATGATGACACGTCTAAAAAACCGTTTAAAACAAGAAAAAGTTTTTATTACAGAAACTTTTTTCCTTAAAAGTGCCCATCTCGCGATGTAACTACCTAACATTAAAACCTATCTTGAGACAAAATTTCATTAAAATAAATGAAAATCATTGTTTTTTTTCAGTGTTTGCCAAAAATGAGATTCTTTTAGTATTTTATACAAACATTTGGACAAACGTCTACAAGTCACATACCGTTTTAATTCATATTACGGACACTTCAGGCCTCAGTGAAGAGTAACTCATCAGAAAACATATGAACTAACTATATCATTTTGTTTGATTCCTCTGCGTTATCGAATCTTCAAAACATTTATCTTTCGGAAGGTGATTTTTAGATTTTGATTCCGTAACATGCATAATTTTGGATAAATAAAATCGTGTATACTTTTCATGATTATTACTCCAGATCTTCCTTGGAATTGGCGCAAAATGCGCCGAATGCTAGATATTTTTTAGATACTTTAGTTTCTTCCCATAGGTTCTGTAAAAATATACACTTGGTATTCCATTTCCTCAATGCATACTTTTGCCGAATTCAGAAAATTTGCGGTTATGGGCAGTATAACGTTTATCGACAGGTCTGAGTTTGAAACTGGTTTTATAATCGTAGACACCTTGGAAGTAATTTATAAAATTTAAATGGTTACTTGGCAAGTTTTCTCATATAACTTTGCTACCAGTATTGCTGTTGTGAATGCGCTTGAGCTTAAGTTGGTATTTTGAACCACCTTCCCCTAATACAAAGTGCTGCATCAGGAGAAAGTGG
The DNA here is from genome assembly GCF_002204515.2 of Aedes aegypti. Classification (NCBI taxonomy): domain Eukaryota; kingdom Metazoa; phylum Arthropoda; class Insecta; order Diptera; family Culicidae; genus Aedes; species Aedes aegypti. Next base: position 231,822,496 of record NC_035109.1, on the reverse strand, counting down.
TGATCTGCCATTCATCTTTACCCTCGCACGCTCACACCCATCTCTCAACTAAGTATGCCACAGGATCATCAAGATTTGGATTTCGTATGGGGCCCATGGCGAAAAACATCCGACACACGGTACGAAGCATGGGGAAATAAATTAATTCAATCAACGTTAATTGGCCAGGAGATTAGTTCGGGTGAAGAAATTTTGCTTCATTTGCAGAACGTTTGTTATTGCAGCCAATCGCAGTGAATCTTCTGCCCAATCTTGGGTATCTAATGCGTGTGCCAGTAGAACAGCAGCAAACGGGCCAAATAAAGTGGTGAATAAATTGTCTTGTGTGCTTTTTCGATTGCCATGACTTGGGGATGAGCCGCATTAGAATCGATAAGGGAAATCTCGCAAATGCGGCCGAGGAGATAAATGGCTGAGGATCCAATTAATTTCAACAATAGGCAGTTGTTTTGGTTCGGATTAGTAGATAGCATCTATTAGAGGTACCTCATAGGTGAAAACAATAACATACGATGAGTGAGTGGACGATTCGCAGAATTACCTGCGTAGAAGCATTTCAAACCCAATAGCTCGGTGACTAGCATTTACATCTGCTTCTGTTGCACGTGAGTAAGGAAAAAGCAGCACTCCGACGGACACCTTCATCTTCTTAGAATTACGTATTCACAACTCTATGCGCACTCCAACAGTAATTAACTATAAGTTCTCCATTAGAAACACTTTCCCAAGAGTTTCTGTTGTTTTCCTCGCTTCCGGAGTGTTTCAGTCATGAGATTCGAAAAACACGTGGAAACACTTTTTCAAAGCCGCCAACTTTGTATGAAAATCAACCAATGCGTACTTCATTCTTTCCAGTAATGTAATTAAAAAAAAACCGCTGACCAAATAGTGCAAATATTTCAAGTTAGACTTCCCAAATTTGTTGATTCGAGTCATCAACTCTAAGGGATTTTTTTGTATCTGACCTCTTACCTGTGGGTCAGAACCAGGAACGCGTAGACAGGTTTTGCAGGGAATTTTGACAGACTTAACCGATGATGATAGAGGGAAAGAAACTTTGGAATACGCGCATCGATCGAAAAGTAACACTGATTGTATTAACGCGTCTTTATTTCAATCAGATTACATGTGGACAAGCATGGGAAACATTCACTCGAATATTGCATTTCTCTCGCTCACATCCACAAGCGGTCAAGAGCGAGATTGCCGTTTTTCCGACCAAGCTGAGAGTTTCAATTTCCAATGCGCTTCCTTCTTGTTTGCTGTAGCGAATGATTCTTTACATTCCGATTCCGCACGAGTGGCATTCGTATTTGAGAGCTGAAGAGCGTTCACTGACTGGTAATACACAAGGCGAAATGTTCCAGTGAACGCAAAATCTGTACATTTCGCAGAAAGCTTTCAGTGATCGAATGGCGAACGCGTTCTTTCGTGTCTCCAATTTAAGAGAGGATAGGTGCTCTCTCCGCTCCGTATATCTTTTCATTTTCGATTTATCTCAATCGTTTACGATTCGTCGGGATTACGCTCATCCTAGTAGCGTTCGGCAGTCATTGAACATTCGGTGGCAGCAGATACTTTGCAGATATTTTATCGATAGCGTTCGGGTGAGTGAGTGAATTTTCCCATGCTTGCATGTGGAATGGGAAATGAAAATTGTTTCTTCTTTTTACTAGCTCTGTCACACCATCACACAGAGTAGCGTTACGCCATTGCCGTGAAAAGCTCAATTTTTATTGGTCTTGTGCGACACATTTTCAGTCGCCCCAAATCATACAAGATCATTCGTGAACTGGTCCGTTGTCAAGCGGCTCTAACGAAACCGAGCATGGTATTCGCCGACGAAGGATTACTCGAGTGGTCTCAGTCTGTAAAATAGTATGAGTGATTGATTCTTTTATGCTGAATTTAGCAGGGGAATCCCTCTGTAATTGGCTCACTCCTGTTTGTGCCCTTTCTTGTAGATTTGGCGTTCATGCCTGTAGAGGACGGTCTAATGAGCGTTTTGAACATCGTGCATTTGGTACGGGGGTTAATCTTTCTTGACCGCAGTTACTTTTGGATCCCATAGTAAGCACGACTTTCACGAATGATTTGCCTTCGTATTTCCCGACTAACATTGTTGTCAGTCGTTAGCAATGATCCGTGGTAAATGAACTCGTTCACTATCTCGAAGGTATCTACGCATCTCAGTACCGCCTACCTGCATATACTTTGTTTTCAGCGCATTCATCATTAACACGACTTTTGTTGTTTCGCGTTTCAGACAGGTGAACAAATCTGCCACAGTTTCAAATTTTCTCCCAATAATATCCATGTAGTCCGCGAAGCAAACAAATTGTCCGTGATGGGGAAGGTCCAGATACCTTGGGTGGATAGCTCAGTCGGTTCCTGTCCCCAACATTGATGGGATTTGATTCACAGCCACACAAGGGTCCCCTTTCATGCACAATCTTCAAGTGGGGCGCTTCAAGCTTCTAACAGCCTTTCGGGGTTTGCACCAACCAAACTTAACACTCGCGACTATTAAAACACTACATTTATTAAAACTTAATCACGAACATGCAGAAAGATTTATTTTGGCTTAAACACTATTTAATAATATTTGCACTTATAACTAACACATACAAAACGGATCAAATGGATAAAATTAACCGGCCGTTGTGACCTGGTAGATTTGGACTGATCGTAGTTCATCTCTTCGGGACTATCGGTCCGCTGATCTCCCACTGCGATGATTTACCTCGCTGGTTCTCAGAGCGATTCTCGCCGCTCTTATCAGGTCCTCCTTATCACTTTTACGGCAGTGATGATGATGATGATGATGACTGGGATGGATGCTGGGATCGCCTAGAGAGTGCGAGTTTTGATGCCTGGAAGTTCCATGCTCTTCGTATGGTGATTCGGCTAGACTCACTCATTATCGTAGCTGCTGTGTGAAAATCTGTTCGCTGCTCGTAGGTAGCCAGTCGAACGGATCGATTTTGCTGCTCTTTACGGCTGCTGAAGCTAACGACATCCACTTAGGCACAGGGTCGTACTTTAGGGGTTTTAATGTTCAATCAAACAGTCTGGATGTCGTGAAAATCGTGCCTCGACTGTTAAGTCCGGCTCTCCGCATGACACCTTTAAGCGCAATATTGAACAACAGGCACGAAAGTCCATCGCCCTGTCATAGTCCCCGGTGAGACTTGAACGAACTGCAGTGTTCGTCTTAGAACCTCACGCAGTTTTGCACACCGTCTGTTCTCGTCCATGACCTTCCACCGCTCTACAGGTCAATACTGTCGTATGCCGCCTTGAAATAGATGAACAGATGGTGTGTAGGGACCTGGTATTCACGGCATTTTCCATGGAGGATTTGTCACACGGAAAAGATCTAGTCGGTTGTCGAGCGGTCGTCGATTAAACCTGCTTGATAACTTCATAATAATCGTTTGCTATAGGTGATTGACGACGGAAGAGAGGCTGGGATAGCACTTTGTAGTCGGCGTTTAGGATTGCACGATAATTTTCACACCCCAGTTTGTCGCCCTTCTTGTAGATAGGGCATATAACGCCTTGCTTTCACTGCTCCGGTAGCTGTTCCGTTTCCCAGATTCTGACTATCAGCAAAAGCAGACAAGCGGCCAACCTCTCCGGGCTCCGAGTTCGGCTCCAATACCATCCTTATCAGCGGCTTTGTTGTTTTTGAGCTGTTGAATGGCAACCTTAACTTCCCCCATCGTGGGAGCTGTTTGGTTTCTACTGTCCACTGTGCTGACGTAGCCAATGCTTTCGCTGTCCTGACCTTCTGTGCGTGCGTCCTCTGCATCATTCAATTGTTCATCATAGTGCTGCTTCTACCTTTCAATCAGCTCGCGTCCGTCCGTCAAGATGCTCCCATCCTTATCCCGGCCCATTTCAGCTCGCGGCACGAAGGCTTTGCGGGATGTGTTGAGCTTCTGATAGCACTTTCGCCTTACTTGGGAACGATACAGCAACTCCATCTCTTGGAATTCCACCTCTTCCAGGCGGCGCTTTGTGTCCCGGAATAGGCGGGTTTGCTGTTTCCGCTTCAGTCTGTATCGTTCCATGTTTTGCGCATACCATACTGCAGCATTGCAGCCCGCGCTGGCATTCCTCTTCGAACCAATCTTTTTTTTATCTCCGTTTCACCTATCCAACAATGCACATTAATCAACGGAACGAATTTAAGTGGAATTAATTAATAGCTTGAAAAATATAAGAGATAGGGTTTTGGTGTCTTCTGAACATTTGTTTGTCTGGTCAAGGCGCGTTATATGCAAAAGTGTCCTAAGCGCCAATTTTCATAGCTTTCGGAATTTGCTCTCAAACTTTTTTATTTCAAAAGACAGCGTAACAACATGTTCTACAACATTGAAGATTGTATAAAATATGAAAACTTTAAAGAACATCATTTTTTTCTATATCGGATAGTTTTAGAGATATAGGTCACTTTAGAACTTTATGGTTAAAAATCGATTTTTCCTCAAAACTAACAAAAATATCAATTTTTCAAGCCTACTACTACTGTTTTAGATATGAACAAAATACACACACGAAGCGACCCGACAGATCTCGCAAGGCGTTGGTGACGAAGTGTTTTGCACACTGGGTTTCCTCAACCAAATGAGTACTGTTGGTCCAGCAGAATTCTATCTCCCAAAACCGGAACAGTTGTTCATTGATAGATTCTGCACTGATTACATGAGCGAGCTTACGTGCACACTCCGGACCAAAGACGGTGTTCTGTAGGATTGGTTTCTCAGGATCCAGTTTGATGAAATCTTCAAGCAACAGGTGAAAGTAATTTTTCATACCAATCAGGATATCAATAGGTCCAGGTTCATGGAACTAAGAGTCAGCTAATTTGAGAATTGATGGTATGTTCCGTGGCGAAGTATCGATACATCTGACTGGTAACTCCCTAGTAAACTTCTTCAGGACGTTACAACGTGCATCAGCGACGAAATCTGAGCAGCGAGAACCCATTCGGAAGAAAACAGCATGGTACGACCTCCGATTTCTTGGCGATCTGAGAAGCGATGTAACGGTAATTTCTGAATGAGATTTTCTGCAACCAAGCTCAGTTAACCTTCCAGTCGTCGGGCGGTTTGCTACCGTCAGAACCATCACGCTGCTGTTGTGATCGAAAAGCGAGGATTTTTCACCAGTGTTGTACAAAATACAACAGCGCGACGACTGAAGTGTTAAGAAGCAGGGCCTAGGAGAGCTCGGGCGAACTGCGGCTTTCCATGGTTGTTGATGATCTTGAAGACCGCAGTTTGCAGCAACACAGTTGAAGGAACATTATGGGCACATACCTCTATAGTGGATACGACGGTTCAGCATGGCTGATGGCGATTGAGGCTCTGCTGTCGACGGAGGAGGGGTGGGTGACCGATCTTGCGATTGTTGGTGGAACAAGGTGCAATGCTTCTGACTACATACAGGCACTTAAGAAGCAATTTCTAAGTAGGAGGGAGGTGGAGAAACAGTTGACGCAGCGGTTTTTCTTCTTCACTTGCTCCAAACGTTGTGCGACTGACAACTTTTGGAACACCTCACATTTGATGAAAGAGTGGTGCGAATTCGAGCAAAATGGATAAGCTTGTTCTTTTTTTTCTTGCCATTGCGTCCTCACTGGGACAGAGCCTGCGTCTCAGCTTAGTGTTCTTATGAGCACTTCCACAGTTATTAACTGAGAGCTTTCCTTGCAAACTTGCCATTTTCGCATTCGTATATCGTGTGGCAGGTACGATGATACTCTATCAAGCTCGTATTTGGCCACAATGTGCGTCGTATTGGAACGCTCCTTATTACAAATTTTCAGACTATTCGGCCAAGAAAACCCCCTCATGCCAAAGTGAATCATGGAAGTGCCCAAGTAGCTCTGCACCCTACGAAATGTATGGTCATCTCTGCTCATGCTCAAATTGGGTTATTTGACTAGCCAGTAATTCAGGTTGATCGAGACAGGGTTGTATATCTCTCACTTGCTTCTATCTTCCATTCTAAATATATCACACTCAAACTATTCGTTCATAGCAAACGCTGGAACCAGAGACGGACAAGAAACCGTTTCCCTAACGCTTCCATACTTCCACGCGCACGCCTTTCTTACGCCTGATACATAGTGGTTTCTGCGCTCGTGTACATAAACGGTACATGTCACCACCACTACTTAAAAATTGCTGGTGGAAAATATAAACAAAGATCAGCTGTTCCCAGCAAAATCAAATGGCAGTATTTTCAACCAGCAAATTTGCGCATGTGTTCGTGACACCGCTCGGCGAGAGCTCAATAGGCAGTCTGCTAACCACAAAAACAAACCTCTCTTCCATGCCTTTCCCCCAATCCATACACTCCCGCATGAACTGGCGTAGATGCAGTGGATTTATACGGTCTACGTGGGAGCCAGTTCAATGCATCATCAATTCCTCCCCCTTCCCCTCATTGGTCTGCTTTCTGCAAGCAGTCATTCATCATTCCTTGTGTAAGTGCAGCTGATCTGGCGATACTGGAGTAGCATCCACGGGCGGCCAATCAAGCTCAAGCAAGCTCAGTAATTCAGGTTGATCAAGGAAAATGTCTACATTGTTGTTTCTTTTCCTTTTCGAATAGTCTTCCTGCATTAACCATTAACTGAAACCAGTTGAATATTTTGCCGAATCACAATCTTAAAGAAATATATCAGGCTCCAAATTCAGGAAACTTGCCTCGTCAGCTTGAACTTATGAACATTAGGTTTTTATTATTTCAAATCCACTTCGGCACAATTAAGCTCACCAAGAATGCTTGCATTCCAAAAATTAAAGAAATTTCTCGCACCAAAGTCATTCCGCTAAAGTGAAAAGTTTGCCCGTACTTTTTGCTCGGTTGGCATCCGGTTTCTCGACTCGATGGGCTACGGAAGCGCAAAAGGCAGAAAGTTTCCGACTGATGAAGACGAGCAACAATGAGGAAAAGGGGTTCTCCATCGGAGCGCAGAGTGGCCGAATTTCGTCAAGCGAGATAACTGCTGAAATTCATCATCATCTACAACAGCTTCCAGCAGTGAGCTTCTATTACTTCTTCCATCATCATAATCATCGCCATCCCTAGCATCACCATTTGAGGCGCGGAATTCCCGTGGGAATTTCATTTCATAAAGTTTTTAGTGAGTGTCTGGATTCGGGTTGGGCAGATGTGGCAGCAGTCCCGTGCTGTTGATGCTATCAAAAGTTTAATGTGCATTGAAGAGAAGTTTGGGAGAACGGGATAAGGCTAATTATACAATGAATTTTTTAAAGAATTTGATTGAAAATTTGATTAAAAATTTTATGATTCACAAAAGCTGGTAACGTATAATCCATGACCAGGGAGGTAGCAATTAAAATGATGTTGAGGCCATATGTTGCTGGCGTCCTTGAAACTGATAGCATAGTAACTACTTTTTTTTGTGATTATTCATAAAATTCGATACTGTTCTACATCTTCAAACAGACAACAGTAGACTGGCGTCTACAGCAACAACGACAAACGCAACATTTTCTCAACAATCCAATCGCACCCTGAACGTATCAACTGCAGACAAACATCCTGAACAAGAATGTCCGTCCACTCATGCTAGTCCAGTTAGCCCACGGCCAGCCATGACGCAAAGCCTGTCTGTCTTCCTCCTCCCCATCCTCCTAGTTCTGTCCATCATTCAGCGCTGGGAAACCGGCCGCAACCGGAATAATGCTTTACGAGCAAACATTCAAACATTTTATAACATTTAAATTTCAATTAGTCTAATTTATAAATGCATGCTGCCATTTGCAGGATTCAACTTTGTGTGGAAACCGGGGTGCCACTGGCGGTTCAGTTTGCCATAGGTTCCTCTCCAGGGTTGCCACATAAACAGGTTTTTCTGTATAGTGTAAAATCTGTAGGATATTCTAGAATGTTTTGTGACCAAAAATATGTACCGTAACTCTGATAGATTTTTAGAAGAAAATCTAAATATTGCTACATTATATTTTATGGAATTTTATTTTATATTTTTAAAAGAAAAATTTTGAATAGACCTATAATTTTTGGAATAATCAAAAGTCAATGTTTGGTTGTTGGGTAACTTATAATGGTTTTGTAAATACATGAAAATTGACAACCAAACTATTGTTTGACATCATTGCAGTTGGAACTTGATACGAGCATGTTAATACAGAAAGTTGATTAGATTTTATTAATGAAATAATATAATATACCGTCGTTGGGGGTGACAATGGGTCAAAAAGGGATATGTGTGATTTATTTTTTGAATAACTATCGCAATTTAACTCCAATAAACTTCAAATTTAGTGTGTATGTACTTTGATTGTACATTAACAACTGTTCAAAAAATTAAAGACAAATATTTATTCACAGCGGCACCACAAGTGAACGAAAAATGACCCAATCTCACCCCATAGAGGGGGTGACATTGGGTCACTGTAATTGAAATAACTTGTTTTTGAGAATATGATTTCAAAACCATTCACAACTGAAAAATATTGATAAAAAACAATGCAAACAAGACAAAAAGATATCTAAGATGTTTCACAAGTATGATAAACCCACTTAAACGAAAGATTATACTGAAAATTGAAGAGCTATGAGAAAAAATATGTAAACCCAACATTTATTGTCAAGTTTACATACATTTTCTTGATGTATCCCTCAAATTATCTTCAAAGTCTCATCCCCATTGATATAAAGCCCATTCAGTTTCCCCAAAGGTGTATTGAAGAAGTGATTATTTTAAACTTTCGCAAATAGTTAAATTTCGGTGCGACATTCCACGATCAATAAATTTCAGGTAGGAGTTGACGTCATAATCCCAGTATTTCAGCGATCCAACTCATTTTTACTTCCGTGAGATGTTTCTATAATATGAAAACACTGATAAATAATCAAATTTAGAAAAAAAACACCCTTTTGATAAAAATTTACGATGTTGCTGCGCACGAAACACAGTTGCTGGTTTGAGAAGTTGTCAAAATGCGTTGAATTGTTATTCAATGCACGGAATACTCAAGTAGACTTATTTGATGTTTCAGAGATGCTGTATTTAGAAAGAATAAACACATCTTAATGAAAAAACAGAACACCCGGCACCGTAAAATATCAAAAAAGTGGACTTGGAATTTCATTTACTATCGTTCTTGCTTGACCCAATCTCACCCCCATTTTCAATGTTTTAGACATCGTACCGAAAAAAATGATTTTTTTGTGGGAAAATCAAACAGATTCCGGAAAATACCTGTGATGTGTAATGAAAAGACTTTCAAAATTCTACTAATACAACGATAGAGGCTAGAGTACATGCGTGATACTTTGTACAGGAGAAATTTAATGTTGTAAATTTTATCTAGTTTCAACATGCAAGTTTATTGATGTAGTAAACAAAAACTACTATTTCTAAAAATGCATAGAGTAAGGTGGGGCAAAAGTTCGACCTTAGTGGTATAATCAAAGTTTCCAGAAAAACAATAGCAGTTGAAACAAAACAAATACCATGCAGTGAACCTTCAACATATTGGCTATAATTTTGCAGAATAAACTTGTGTCAAAATATTTACTCATTTTTAGTTATAACAGTTTCAAAATTGATTGTCTTATTCGAACTTTTGCCCCACCGGTGGGGCAAGAGTTCGAATCTAGTGTGGGGCAAAATATCGCTGGCTAAAACACAAAATATCGATCCTTTTATGACAGGCATACCTTACACTAGCCGTAAACTTAAGTTTAACGAAAAATACACACTAAATTTTCATCAAAAAAATTGCCCAAAATCGAGTTAATTGTTATATACTCAAAAATAGCAGTTTTTCGCAAAACTAAGTGAAAATGTAAAATTTTGGTGACAATTTTCACACGATCAGACAAATGTAACTAAATTTGAAGATAATATGTGGATTTTCGGCAATTTTCAAATTTTTCCGTGATTTTATACATGGGTCGAACTTTTGCCCCGCTGATTCGAACTTTTGCCCCACTATGGGCCAAATATTGTTTTCAAGCATTTATGCAAAAATTAATACACCTCAAAGCAACCTTATGATAGGCCTAGAAACGCCCTTACATAAAATATTGAAAAAGATTTTATCTTCAATTGGTTCCATGCAACGAAAGTTTGACTAAAAATTACAATATTTACGTCGAAAAACAACAAATAGCCATAACTTATCCAAATCTCAATCGATTTTTATGATATTTGGAGTGAAAGTCTCTTGCTTGAATAGCATTCGAACCACCATGACATTTATAAGATTTGTTTTGAATTGAGCTAGAAATCTTAAAAAGAAACTCTTACCCCACTCGAACTTTTGCCCCACTTTACTCTATTGTTATGAATTATGTGTAGTAATATGTTCCCTAACATATGAGTTATTAATTTTAGTAATATCAGCGTTATTAGCTGAAATATTTCACAAAACATATTTTTCCGTTTTGACCCAAAAAATGTTTTAGAAACAATCTCCTTTATGTTCCTTACCATACTTACCATAAAAATAGTGTTCTGTGAAATTATCAGCTTTCTAGGTGGTGAATTTAAGATGGCCCAAAGACAATATAGGCTTATATGGAAATTACTATTGAGAAATTTTGAGAAATGTTCCAAACACGCAAGTAATGTAATGTAAGTAAAAACTTATTATCCCATAGTGAAACCCCATTCTTCAAACCATAATAAAAAAATTAACTGAAGAGAGATATTCAATCCGACGGATAGCAGAAGAGATATTCATGAGTCCATAGTAGGCACGACTTCCGCTTATGATGCGCCTTCGTATTTCCCAACTAACATTGTTGTCAGCCGTCAACAAGGATCCGAGGTAGACGAACTCGTCCACCACCTCGAAGGTATCCCCGTCTATCGTAACACTGCTTCCTAGGCGAGCCCTGTCGCGCTCAGTTCCGCCAACCAGCATGTACTTTGTTTTCGACGCATTCACCATTAGCCCGACTCTTGTTGCTTCGCGTTTCAGGCGGGTGAACAAACTCTGCCACCGTTTCAAATTTTCTCCCAATAATATCCATGTCGTCCGCGAAGCAAACAAATTGTCCGGATCTCGTGAAAATCGTGCCTCGACTGTTAAGTCTGGCTCTCCGCATGACACCTTCAAGCGCAATATTGAACAACAGGCACGAAAGTCCGTCGCCCTGTCGTAGTCCCCGCCAAGACTCGAACGAACTTGAGTGTTCGCCCGAGATCTTCACGCAGTTTTGCACACCGTCCATCGTTGCTCTGATCAATTTTGTGAGCTTCCCAGGAAATCTGTTCTCGTCCATGATTTTCCATAGCTCTACGCGGTCGATATTATCGTATGCCGCCTTGAAATCGATGAACAAATGGTGCGTAGGGATCTGGTACTCACGGCATTTCTGGAGGATTTGCCGCATGGAAAAGATCTGGTCCGTTGTCGAGCAGCCGTCGATGAAACCTGCTTGATAACTTCCCACGAACTCGTTTGCTATAGGTGATAGACGACGGAAGAGAATTTGGGATAGCACTTTGTAGGCGGCGTTTAGGATGGTGATTGCACGATAATTTTCACACTCCAGTTTGTCACCATTTTTGTAGATAGGGCATATAACGCCTTGCTTCCACTCTTCCGGTAGCTGTTCCGTTTCCCAGATTCGGTCTATCAGCCGATGCAGACAAGCGGCCAACCTGTCCGGGCCCATCTTGATGAGTTCGGCTCCGATACCATCCTTGCCAGCGGCCTTTTTGTTCTTGAGTTGTTGAATGGCATCCTTAACTTCCCCCATCGTGGGAGCAGGTTGGTTTCCGCTGTCCGCTGTGCTGACGTAGCCATCGCCTTCGTTGTCCTGACCTTCTGTGCCTGTGTTCTCTGTGCCATTCAGGTGTTCATAATAGTGCTGCTTCCACCTTTCAATCACCTCGCGTCCGTCCTCATCCCGGCACATCTCAGCTCGCGGCACGAAGCCTTTGCGGGATGTGCTGAGCTTCTGATAGAACTTCCACGTATCTTGAGAACGGTACAACAACTCCATCTCTTGGAATTCCACCTCCTCCAGGCGGCGCTTTTTGTCCCGGAATAGGCGGATTTGCTGTTTCCGCTTCAGTCTGTATCGTTTCACGTTTTGCCATGGTACGCGCTGCAGCATTGCAACCTCTGCTGCATTCTTCTCCTCTAAAACCTCCTGGCACTCCTCGTCAAACCAATCGTTTCTTGAGCTCCGTTCCACATGTCCGACAACGCTTTCGGCAGCGTCGTTAATGACTGCTTTGACTGTCCTCCAGCAGTCCTCAAGATGGGCCCTATCGAGCTCGCCCTCATCCGGTAACGCTGCCTCAAGATGCTGCGCATACGCATTGGCGACATCCGGTTGTTTCAGCCACTCAAGGTTGTACCGGGGCGGGCGTCGGTACCTACATCATTGATGACAAATAGTTTTGGGCGCAGTTTCACCATCACCAGGTAGTGGTCGGAGTCAATGTTAGCGCCACGATAGGTTCTGACGTGAGCTGTCTGCTGAGGTGATCTCCAAGTGTACCGATACGGGAGGCTGTGCTGGAAAAAGGTGCTACGAATGGCCATGTTCTTGGAGGCGGCAAAATCTATCATTCGTATGCCGTTCTTTTTCGTCAGACGGTGGGCGCTGAACTTTCCAATCGTTGGTCTGAACTCCCCCTCCTGGCCAACCTGAGCGTTCAAATCTCCTATGATGATTTTCACGTCGTGGCTTGCACATTATTTCAATGATCGGCCACCACCCGATCACGCGCCTTTGCATATCACTCATCACTATGAAAGCTGTTCCCAGCTCGCGTGTGTTGCCGCAGCTCTGGTAGATGGTATGATTACCTCTAAACGTTCGCACCAATGCTCCTGTCCAGCACACCTCCTACAGCGCTACGATGTCGAAACCGCGGGTCTTCAGTACATCGGAGAGTATGCGAGTACTTCCAATGAAGTTGAGAGATTTGCAGTTCCGCGTACCGAGTTTCCAATCGCTAGTCCATTTTCGTCACTGTGGTCTTTGCTGATTGTTCCGGTCCGTATTCTCTCGTTGAAGTTCCTGTGCTGATGTGTTTTTACGGTTGGCTTGCAGGACCTGACACCAACCCCCTAGATTTCTGGAGGACCATTTCCCCTAAATGTTTGGAGGGCCATAGTGCGCAGTTTAGCTTAGAGTCGTTCTCTGGCACTCGGACGATGATCAGCCGCCCCTGACATGGGGAACAGACGCTGTTGTGAGCCGCTCCTAACATGGAGTACAGACGCTCCAGGTTTGCAAAAGCAAACCCCCTTTACTAAATTCACTTTCACGGTTTCACCGGTTTGTGATATTGATTAAACACATCACACAATACGGACAGCATATCCGCTTATCAGAATTTGCATCTAAAGACTGGAGAGACTTTATTTACCTAAAGCCTTAAATACTAACAACTACCGAAAAGCTAAACACATTACATATAATTTGCAATTGGATCTAATCCTAAACTTCCACTCAGCTGGTTAGCCGTGAACCACGATTCATAATTAGAAACAAGTACTTAAATACTAGTTTACAAATTTCTCTTTTGCTGTTTACTGTTTATGCTTAACGGGTAGTTTAAGCTCAAGAGCGGGTAGTCCCCTTGGCATTGGACAAATGTTGTTGGGTTTTTCGGTTATGTTTTATTGTTTGGGTTTTTACCTATGCCGTTATAAACTAAAGGATCCAACGGGGGTTGATTACTCAATCTTCCCCAAGGTTACTCGTACCCCGGCCACCAGTACCACGAGGAGGTAGGGATAGGAGTTGCTGGGCAAGAGGCTAAGGACCGCACAAAGGGGTCTATTTTATTCCTGCAGGTACGCGAGGTGCGCCCGAGCCTGCCAAATAAACGAGATAAGAAAAAAATGCCCAGCCACTTACCGCGCCATTTCATTTCATTCTGATAGTACTTAATAAATTAATTAATTTCTAGCAATCACAAGTTTTGCTTCTTCTTTTTACAACTGAGCAACAGTGAGATTCTTTAACGTAAGTGTTCATCGAGTTGTTAGGTTTAATTAAGACTCTCTATGGACGTATTATATAAGCCTCAATTCCAATACCTATGAAAAATATTCAAATATTGAAGAACAGCCTAGGATCATAAGAATGAAAAATCTCTTATAAAAAATAAGCTATTGTAATGAAAATAATTGTTATATCAGTATAACTATGAAGAACTGCCTATGATTTAAATAGGGTAAAATTCCAATTCAAATATATTCAGAAATTTTATTTTTGCATTTAAAACTTCGTTGGTCAATATAGACCACAAGAAAAAGTTTTGTCCCCATATTAACTGCGGTTCCTAAGCTGTGTGTGGTCAAATTAGACTAAATTAAGTGTACAGTAGGTATTCGGCACGCGTGCTACTGGGCAGTGCTTCGTTAAAGCCCAAGGTGAAGAGTGAAGATACATCGAAGCCGGACCTCAAATTTTCAGAAGCGCGGGTTCGGAGAGCCGGACAGTGGATCGGGCTGAAGGCTTGATCGATTGGTCACTCGCTGATAGTTCCCGTGTTTTCAGCATGAGCCGCTGGTTTTCAGATTTGTGCTATTGAGGGTTTGAGTTTTGGCTTCGTTTTATATTCATCAAAAAAAATTGTTTCTTTTTGCGTCGTTGCCGAAGTATTTTTTTCGTTTTAGTTTGCACGCGTTCTGTGTGCAATCGAGTTCAGGTTTCGCCTTTCCGGAGTGATATTTTGCTTTTGTGAAATGAGCATGCTAATGAAAGTAGCTTGCAGCTGCTCAAATAAGGGTGGATGGTCAATTTGGTGAGCTAGTTTCATGCTTTTATTTTAAACTAGTGGTCCCGGCAAACTTCATCTTGCCATGAAGTAGGTTGTAGAAAAATGCCATGATACTTCCCATACAGCACTTCAGAAATAGAGATTTTAGGAGATAATTTTTAGAAGCTGAAAGCCTGTTCTCACGCCATTTCGTGCAATACAAACACGATTCCACTTTTGTTTATATAGATGTACAATATACTATGAAAAGTATTTTTAACATGACAACGGTGGGAATGTTACTTACATTAATGGATTTGACAAAATATGAATTTCCATTTGCCTGATTTTTATCAATATGAAAATAACCTTTGAATGGTTCCACGCTAAAAGTGTCGACTTACTGTACGTTCACGTAGTCTTTAGAGTACTGATAGGTAATTTTTTGAACTGATGTTGCATAAATCCCATCACTTACCGAGGTGAATCCTGATTTCGCAGCTATGATCCCTCCCCACTAACTCTTTCCCGTGACAACTACGGAGATGCAGAGGTGATCTCGGTCGCTAGTAACAGTGGATGTCACACTACCTTTCCTTCCCTTCCCCTAGAACCGTAAGGACGTGGCCGACGCCGTTATTGACTTTTTGATGTTTGGAGTTCTCGAAAGTGTACATTGAAGAAGGAAAGCTACTTCCAAGCTACATCTCTTGATGCCTTGAACATCTTCGATTATTTTGGTCAATCACGGAGTAGCAACTACGAATGATTCTATACCATTACCCGGAATACCATCATCCGGAAAAACCATTTACCAGAATACCACTTACTGGAATGTACCATCATCCGGAAAAACCATTTACCGGAATGCACCATTACCCGGAAAGCCAAATATTGTATTTTCAACGACCTTTATCATTATATTCGTATTCAATTTTCATTCTCTTTTACTGATGCTCAGTACAAATTATATCACGCTAACCATTGACATTCTTGACTCCCTCGGTTTCCATAAACAATTTTCAAAAGATATGGTATGGACCAAATATGTTTTTCTTCTTGCCATGTGTTACAACTCCACTGGGATAAAGCTGCTCTTGTAGTATTTCTACAGTTAATACCTGAGAGCCTATGTCAATCGATCACTTTTGCATTCGTTCATAGTTTGACAAGTATGTAAGTACTCTAGCTCTGAAATGTCGTCAAAATTGCCAACCAGAAATAATTTTGAACCGGCGATATTCAATTTCACTAACCCCAGCTTGATCTTCTTGAATAGCTTCACTTTGCCGCAACGAATATTACGATACCAAAATTTGATTGAACATGTAATTTATTTGCGATTCAATTAGAAAAGAATCGCCTGATATAGATCGGAAAACGATATCTGAGCATTTAGAAATGTTTGGATTTATGATGGATTTCTTTTTCCCTTCAGTTAAAACAGTTTAGAATCCAAATATATTTTTGTATCGAAAAATTTAAAAATCATTAATCTTGCGATGGAAGCGACATACAACAGTGCAATTCTCATGTTAGCTTCAAGGCTCCCCCAAATCAACACGATTTTTTAAGCGACATCGACAAAAACTCTTGTATGGAACCATCTAAACCGACGCGACGAAAATCTCTGCGAAATTGCGTTGCTGTGGCTTAGACGCGCTCATCGGACTGTGCATGAAGCGAAATCTTTGAAATGTTCGTCGCTGTTGCCGTAAAAAATCGCCTTGATTTAGGGGAGCCTTTATGGTTTGAGGAAAGCTTAAAAATCCAAGACAAAACTAAGAGTGCCTTGGTGATTGAGAGTAGGGACACTATTTGCCATTGTGACGTCCATTGCTTTATGCTTATTGTCCATTTCTATTTTTTTTTTCTATCTTTATTAACGAGATTTTTAGCCCTGGGCTAGTTCATCTCGGGACCAACGGCTTTACTTCCCTTCCGAAGGAAGTCGTCACTACTGAAATTTTTAGTGACTATCTCGGGGATGGGATTCGATCCCAGGTCCTCGGCATGAGAGGCGTGTGTTCTAACCCCTACATCAGGTCCGTCCCCCTGCTTATTGTCCATGCTTTTTCTTTAAATTTGCTTGATTGTGCTATTTTTCTACTAATGTCATAACTCTGAATTTTCTACAAATGTCATAACCCGAATCCAATGCCAGGGTAATATACAAGAAAGAATAGTAAGCAATCATAAGACGATATTTGATAATTTTTGACTAAACAAATTTTGCCAAAAATGCCGAGATCGGTGGAACTCGAAAGAACCGCCAACCAAATAAAGAAGGGTGAATATCAAATGACCCGAAATGGGTCATTCTAGAAAAAGAGATATATGGTTGATTGACGTATGCAGAAACGAAATTCGGTGAACTGACTCTCGGCGAAAAGTAGCACAACCAATCGTGTTAAAGTTCTAATCATTGCTTATTTATTAGCACTTGGGCAACGGTTCAATGTTAAAAGTAAAGTTACATAGTTGTAGCCAAATTTATCCAGTTAAGCCAATACAAGCTGCAAAGATATGTTGAAAGAACAACTTATTTTTAAAAGAAGGGTGAATCATCTACGTATCTATGAAATGCAAATATATGAAGATGGTGTATATCGACTTGATCAAGTATGAAGATATCTTAAGACTTAAGACTTGAGACGATACTTATTTATTTTGAAGGAATAAACACCCCTGTCCATTATCGTTGGAGATCATTTTAAATTTTTCAAGTCAAAATACTGACCAGAATGATCGTAAAACGATTAAATGGACTTCAATGAAAAAGGTGAGAAATGGAGAAAATTGTTTCCGGTAAATGGTCTTCCGGTAAATTTGGAATGGTTTTCCGGGTAATGTCGGAGAACCCTACGAATTGTACGGTCATCAATGCTTATGCTTAAAAACTTCACACAGGTTTTACTTTTAAACACTACCCTGGGGTTGTTCCTTGCAGACATTTCGAAAGGAATAATTAACAATTTCAGGTGAGTTGAAAATATTCAACGCACAGTGGAACGAATGCTCAAAATCATGAACTTTTTTCAGTCGCAAACATTTATTTCGGAATCTCGCCTGGTGGCGCTGAAAATTTCAACTTTTTTTATATGACGGTTTTGTTTTAATCAACGAAATTGAAACAAGTTTGCTGAATATGCTAACTCTCTATCTGGTTACCCTATCTGAAAACAAAGATATTTTTACAATTAATCATTCCAAAAGAATATTTTCGAAAGTTTAAGTAGTTGATGGTTAATACAATCCACAAAATAATGTAAATAGTCAAAAACACAACTTAATGGAAGTGAATAGGGTTCTAAAACACAAACAAAAAATTTTATGGTAATTTTTTGGGAAAAGTGGTAATTTTTCATTATTTCGTTGTTATCACGGAGGCAAATGGATTCTGTTAAAACCATCCCGGGTACAAACTACGTTATAATCAGTTGCATATTCAATACGTTTCACCTGTATACATGAGTATCTTAAAAGAAAGCTTAAACAAAATGGGCCACTGTTTCAACTTCTTGTATGATAGTATCTTTTTTATACCATTTAGATGCCTATTATCTTGAAATATGTTATGTATTTTAACGATTTACATCATATGGATAAAAAATTTCCACACCAATAATCAAAAATTTCCGATATTTTTTTAATTAAGTGATCTTATTTTCTGCAATTTCTAAATAGGACAAAGACAACAACAGGACTGCTGTTATTTTGTTGTAACAAACATGCTTTGCGAGTGAATAAGATTATTTGAGCACAACATTTTTTTTTTTAATTTTCGGTCTTGAAGTGCTGCATGACATGACAAGTGTAATTGAAAAACATTACTTGCTTGAAAATAATGAAGCTCTAGAAAAGCAAATACAGTTATTTTTTAGCTTAAAATAATGGCTTTTGATAGTCATATTTCCTCGTATGAATACTGATAGATACAGGTTAAACTGTTAGAATATGCAACGGGTCATTATGTTGTTCACACTCTAGAGGGTTTTATCTGCATCCATTTGCTTCCATTATATGTTGTTGTAAAATTGTTGAAAAATTGTCATTGTCATGTCACTACAAATTGACAATATTTTTTCCTGTTTGGAGTGCTTTCACAAGATATCATTGTATTCCAGTAGAATAACCAGATTGATATATTCAGGAAACATTTACTGCGCCCTCTGTGGCGACATTCCAAACTAAGTGTTCTGGTCACCGGATGCGCGCGATATTTTTTGAAAATTGTTATTCCAAGACACCATACCTATAAAAACACGTTTAACACGCTATGCTACTAAAAAAAGTTCACTATTTTGAGCATTTGTCCCATTGTGGATAACATAGGAAACAAATGAAGAGTCAATAATAAGAAACATTTGATTCGTAAATATTTCTATAATGGCCACAGACAAGGTCCAGATTGTGTATAAGGACAACCGTTTTACAAATGTATTTTTCACTGGAAAAATGACCGAATTTGTATGTTCCAAATGTGTTTTAGCGGTAGGCAGGGCATGGTGAGTATCTCGGTGCATGGAACAATTTCGTAGAATGCATGAAAATTACATTTATCCTTCTACGAACTTTTCGTAGTATTCCAGACATATTTTGTACAATTAAATAAAAATTGCTTGTTAAATTACTAATTAGATGAGTATCATCTACGAAATGGTTCGTACAATGAAACAATCGTTCAAAAAATATGAAATGTTATTTATTACGAAGCTGATTTCATGCACTGTACGAAACAGTTTCGTTGCAGAAAACAACGCATCATTTCGTAATTCAAACGAACGATTTTATTACATAAACCAAAATATATTATCAGTGTAGATACTCAGTGGGGAATTTAATGATCAAGTCAAGATTTGCAAGGCTTGGATACCCAAGGAGGAAAGAATAACTCGCAATTACTTATGCATACCATATTTTGGTATCATACCATAATAAGGTATTGTTCAGTTGTCAATACCTCATTTTGGTATTATAATGGTATTGGAAAAAATGTTGAAAACAATTAAAAATACTTCATTTTGGTATTCTATAGGTATCGAGGACTGCTGGATATATTGAACTATTATTTAAAAATATCACTTTTTTATGAAAATCCGTCAAGTATTATTTAGGTATTACAATACCTGATCTAATTATCAGCTTGGTGTTTGTAATATGCAGAAGGTATTATTCGAGGTATTTAACCTCTTATGCAGGGCTCATTCATACCTCATTCAGGTTGCAAGTATTGAAAATTAGCTGGTATGGAATACCTCAATTTGGTGTTCAGTAGTTATTTTCTTCTGCTCGGGTACCGCTAAATTTAGTTTTTAAGTGCTCAAGCTAACAGTCCCCAACAAGTTGAGGGGATAACGGAGTTGAACGTAAAACAAGTACAAAATGAGAATGATTTCAATACTTTTCTGAAATTAAAGAAAAAATCATTATTTTTCTTTCTCTCCAAGTGAACTGTTGACTTGTTTCATTTCACTCGGGTGCTATCAGTTCAATCGAGGATGGCGTTGAAACAGCAAGCACTCCGTGAGCGTATTGTACGGTTTTACGGTTTTACCGGGGCAAGATGGTCACCCTGGGCAAGATGAGCATCCCGCAATTTTGAGACTGATTGAATGAATTTTATAAAAGTGTCGTTATACACTGTTGAATTGAGGTACATCCAATTACTTATCTTGATTAAATTTATTACAAATAATATGAATTTGAAATTATGAGTATATTATCATAAATTATGAAAACATTCACTTTTCTTATAACAAATGACCAGAACTAAATTTGATGAGCACCCCTTATGGAAAACAGTTTTTTTTTGGCTAAAATATTAACGTCCCATAAAAAAATATAAAATTTCCATAAAAAATGCAAAATTTTCCAGTAAAGAAACAAGGGTAAAATCAACAGAAAAGTTAAAAATTTCCATAAATAAGTAAAGAAGTGCATAGAAAAAATAAAATTTTCCATAAATAAAAAAATTTTGAGCAATAAATAGATTCAAAAGTGCAGTAGAATCGACAATAATCTCACTAAAAAATGTCGAATTTTCCATTTAAAAACCTCAAAATGTCCCTATTTTCTTCACAAAAAGCAAGAAATAATTATAAATTTTCCACAAAATAAGCCAAAATTTGCAATAAATAAATAATAATTCGCCCACAATAAATCAAAAATTTCCATTCAAAAAATCAAAGATAGCAATAGCAGTAAATGCAAAGTTGCAATAAACAAACCCAACTGAGCAATTCAAAATGACAACCAATACATGAAAATGTTGTAGAAAATTCCAATATTTAAGTAAAACTTTCCATAAAAATAACGTAATTTTCCAATAATGAGTAATAATGTGTGTAATGGATTTCATAAATTTTTAGTCAAACTGAAGCATTGTTTTCACAATTGGAGCTAATTAGTCGTCGTATGTAGATGTAGTAATTGCATTTTAGAGTTTGATAATTAATTACGTAAGAATTTAGGGGAGCGGAGAGTGGGGAGATTGACCGGGTTTGAAAAAAAAAATTGCCATTTAGAAAAAAATAATGTTTCATACAAAAAATCATACATGGAAGAGAGGCGAGGTTTCGAAAAATCTCAAAAAAATGTTTTTTAATACACCCCATCGTTAGGCGCTACAATTTTAATTATTTCGGCAAAGTTGAAATGAAACATGAATGATGAGGTACAAAAGTAGCGTTACAGCTTGCTTAACCATATTTGTAGTACTGAGACAACCCATTAGAAAAAATGAACCTATTAGAAAATACTTTAAAAAGCGTTATGTTCGTATGCAAATAAAAAAAATATCTAGGAAAAAACTCATTAATCGAAGTATACATATTTCTGCAACTGCTGTGGGCAGTTACTTTACTGATGCTTAGTTTGTAAACACCAGTTCCCTGGCTGGTTGGGCATGAGAGCATAAGCTTCTACCATCAATGTAGTTGGACATAACCCAAGCAGTGACATAAGTGTTCCTAATATTGGAATGTTCCATGTTTCATTTCAACTTTGCCGAAATAAGTAAAATTGTAGCGCCTAACGATGGGGTGTATTAAAAAACCTTTTTTGTGATTTTTCGAAACCTCGCCTCTCCTCCATGTATGATTTTTTGTATGAAACATTGATTATATCTATATGGCAAGAAATATTTTTTCAAACCCGGCCAATCTCCACGCTCTCCCCTCCCCTAAATTCTTACGTAATTAATTATCGAACTCTAAAATGCAATTTCTACATCTACGTACAGTATTGGACAAAACATTTGCAACTTTTTCGATTTTCCATACAAAATGACCAACTTTGGTAAGTTAGATCTCAGTTATTTATGGACCGATTCGAATGAAACTTTTACCGAACATATATTTTTGAATAATTTTTCCAATCACGAGTTTATAAGTAATAACGATTTGACTAAAGTGTAATTTTCGACGAAAAATTCAAAACTTTTTATCTCAAAATCTGATAGCCTTACACAAAAACTGTCTTCAAGCAAACTTATTCATCTCGTCAAAATCTACAACATTGCTGAACATACGATGAAGATATTCCTTCAATATGTTAAGTTATGTCAATAATGAAAAATCGTAAAAAAATTCACTTTAGTATAACCGTTACTGCTTTTCAACTTGTGATTGGAAAAATCACTCAAAAATATATGTTAAAGTTCAAGTTATGTCTGATATTCTGTGAAAATTTCATTCAAATCGGATCATAAATAACTGAGATATATATACTGTATGTACGACGACTAACTAGCTCCAATTGTGAAAACAATGCTTCAGTTTGACTGAAAATTTATGAAATCCATTATACACATTATTACTCATTATTGTAAAATTACGTTATTTTTATGGAAAATTTTACTTTAATATTGGAATTTTCTACAACATTTTCATGTATTGATTGTCATTTTGAATTGCTCAGTTGGGTTTGTTTATTGCAACTTTGCATTTACTGCTATTGCTATCTTTGATTTTTTGAATGGAAATTTTTGATTTATTGTGGGCGAATTATTATTTATTTATTGCAAATTTTGGCTTATTTTGTGGAAAATTTATAATTATTTCTTGCTTTTTGTGAAGAAAATAGGGACATTTTGAAGTTTTTAAATGGAAAATTCGATATTTTTTAGTGAGATTATTGTCGATTCTACTGCACTTTTGAATCTATTTATTGCTCAAAATTTTTTTATTTATGGAAAATTTTGTTTTTTCTATGCACTTCTTTATTTTTTTATGGAAATTTTTAACTTTTCTGTTGATTTTACCCTTGTTTCTTTACTGGCAAATTTTGCATTTTTTATGGAAATTTTATATTTTTTTATGGAACGATTAATTGTCTGCCTTTTTTTTTCGAAATGATTCTTATACGCTTAGCAATGCTTGGACTACATGCTCTAGCTTTATAACTTCCTTTGGTTAGCTCCTATTCATAAAATTGAGCTGTTATACAGTCGTTTTGCATCGTTTCCTTCCATTCCTAGCAAAATAAAATAAGTAATCCAATTATATCTTTAAATTGTGAAATGATTCAAGAATTTTTTGCTCAAACAAAATTTAAAATGTATAGTTTTATGCAAAATACACAATGCGTATCAATGAAAAACCATCGGTAGTTAGAAAAAATGTGATTTAAGGGAGTGCCCTTCTTGCCCCGCAGGGGTGCTCAACTTGCCCCGCAGCGTATTTATGCCAACTGAAAAACATCTCTTTTGTTTAGTCATTATATTCGATAAAACTTTTATTTTTTGGACCTGCTTTGTTTATGGTTGATAGGAAACATGTTATATAAGTGGTTCCATGTCATGTTAAATAAAAAAAATTCAGTAAAAATTGGTCTATCCTTAGGGTGCCCATCTTGCTCCGCCCTATCCTACGTGCTCATAGAAAGGAACCCGACCAACTTGCTCCAGTGCCGTCCCATTGAGGATTTTTTTAGCTCCCTCAGTGCCTTGGTGTTTAAAAATGATTGGTGGGCCAAGGATACGATTGTTGAATCCAGAAGATGGACGTCAGTGCCGTCCAGCGCTCTTGTAAAAGCACCGACTTAGTTGCGTCGTACGGCTGATGTTTTCCAATAATCATTGACGTTATTTTGAAAAATATATTTATTGTACCGTAATCCGGGGTAACATTGATCATTTTTGTTTAGTTTTTCTTTAATTTTTCATTTCACAATACAAATGTTACAAGTTTCATATTTTTAAAACAAGTACTGGCACCCACCGCTCCTAGCTATGTACTTTATTTTGTTTTTCGAAAGATTTAAACATGTTTAAATAAATGTTTTAAGTGATTTTTTGATTCAGCTGATATGGGGTAACATTGATCACCCAAGTAAACAACGTTCGCTAATATTGGAAATGTCGTTACTTACTAAAATCAGGGCCCCTGAAGCCGAATATGAAGACCAAACTCTTACAAGTCATATACTTTTTGAGTTATTTCAAAATTAAAAACACCTTGAACCGCGGAATACGCCTAAAAGTAGGCAATTTCCTTAGGAAATTCTACATTCGTAATAGTATTTAGTAAATGTTGCCTAAATAAATAAACTTATGAAAGATTTGACAACGGAATCGTTTTCGGCGATGCCATTTTCAGTAACACCCGCATTTTCCTTGATCACATCGTCTGCAGAACTCGTGTGAGACATGAATTTTCGGTAGTGTCAGTGAAAATGATAGAAATCATTGTTTCAAAAAGTTGACAAATTTGCGCAGGAACTAAACGCAATTTTGGCAAAAACCTTAATTATCATTAGCTTATGAATATACGAAAGAGAGGCACCATTCATGGTTTGAAAATGCTTCATCAATAAATCTTTATTTGAACGCTTAACAAGATGAGTCATCCCGATCAATGTTACCCCGCTGATCAATGTTACCCCGGATTACGGTATTTATCATTAAAGTATCATTATACACTCAGAAAAAAATAGACACATAATTACTAAAGTTTATGCATTGATGACTATTTCAATACAGTACCAGATTAACGGCCTAACTGACAAATGTAAACAAACTGAGTTTTATTCACCTAACAGTTTGTTTGATAAATTGCAATCATATAATGCACATCTGTTCCTTAAAAATAACTTTTTTCACGAAATAAGTATGGAAAACATAAAGGCGCATTTGATATTCTCTTTCGATTCGAACTCTGATGTCAATTTCGCCCATCTTCCCCCTCTGCGCTAACCGGGCGCATTTGAGCTTGAGTGTGGCAGCAGGGTGCATTTCAAACTGAGTGTGCAGAAGGGCGTTAGTGATAAAGGTTCGTGCGAGAGAGCGTAGCAGAACGGCGAAGCTGATGATAGTCAAACCAGAAGGACGAGGTCAAAAGGCGCAATTGCTGTTGTCAAACTGAAGAAGATGAAAAACCGAGGGGCGCAACAGCTCTAAATTTTGTTGAATGACGCATGATGGATTTTTATTTATTTTAACATGTTATTCATAATATTTAAATAAGTTAAATGTTTTGCTACAAAAATAATATTGTAATGGATCCTACAAAAATGCATCATGCGATTAAATCGATCGGAAACATAATATAGAACTAAAATTAAACCCGCAAACTTCAAACCGATTTTACTGAGAATGTATTAGCACAGACAAACAGACGTAACACTTAGAACAAATCGCGATCAAAATCATAGTCACGAGGACATGTACGCCCAATGCTAAAATCGGTGTGTTTGGCCGACGGGCCAACAGATGGCGTTAGTGTGTAAACGTCAAACGCGAACAAAAACGATGCGAGCGCTGTGGGTGGCGGTATGGCCACCTACCATATTTTTGAATCAACCGTTAAAAAGGTGGTTGATGGACAATGATGAGAGTGTGACGTCTGTTTGTCTGTGGTATTAGTCTTCACATTCGCCCTAATTATGTCTCTGTATTGATTTTCTATCTGCCTCTCTTTCATTCTGCTGTGAATTTCTTCACTAAATGTCATCTCGCTTGGGTTGAAGCTTAGCGATGCTTAAACCCAGGCAAATAACTAAATTTTAGTCATTCTGTTACTATCCGTGTTTCTGAGTGTACAGAAGTAAAAAACTCCCCAAGTAACAATTCAACAGCAACTTGGCTTTCGTGTGTTTATATGAATGTCGTGAGTTTAGTACACGACACTGAAGACGGCCTTACAGTTGAGATCAAAATACGCGTATCTGTCAAAGGATACAAACTCCAGTGGAGTTAAATGGTAAAGTACTAAATTCGGTTTTGACGTAGGACTACGTCTTTGTTTTTCATCTACTTAAAGGTATTCCACTAAACAGCTCGAAGATATATTATTAATACATTTTTGGCTACGTGTAGCTCATAATTGTAACGTGTTGGAATATTTCTGAGAGATCTAGCAATCCCGAACTTACTAGAGACACATGATTTGATCCTTGAGATACGCAGGTATATAATTTTTATAACGCTGTGTTTCTTGTGTACTTCTCATTTCTATATAAATTTTTAGCAATACAGATTATAAATATTATTAGATATTTTGCTGCAGGCTACAGAAAAAGGATAGTTCAAGGAAAGAAATACGGATTTCAATGTGGCAACCCTGTTCCTCTCTGGAACAGTGTGCCGTCCCGTTGTGGGGTTGGTTAGCTTGATTGCTCTGGCGCTGTCCATTGCGCTCTTGGATGTGGTTCTATTTTTATGTTCGAAATCGGTCACCAGCCAGAAGCTCTTCGGTATACAGCAGTAGTGGCAGCTTGGAAAAGTTGGCTTAGTTGGACAAGTGCTGGTACAACTGTGCTAATGAATTTTTTAAACCAAATGAAACATGAGGTGTCGGGCAATGCCAATGCGGAAGAGATGCAAAATTTTGGTATGGCAACTTTTTAAATGCAATTAGCGACCGAGAGGAGAGCAACCTCGACGACGAGAGGCGTTTTCGTTTTGGAAATAATAAATTGTATTTCACAGCTAGACTGACACAAGGGTTAGCCATTTTTGATGAAGTTAATTGCATTTTATGACCGAAAGCCATTTTACTGGGGGAGATGCTTACGGAATTCGTAATGACGGGTAAGCGCTATGGGGTGGGTCAAACGGTTTATGGATGAGGGTGAATCTGTTACTGGATGCATGTAGGCTGAAATTAATTACGTATGAATCAAAATAACATGAAGCTTTCATGTTAATTCGTCGAATAATTTCCAATTAGATTTTTTCCCATCTAAAACTAATGAATCATTCCTCAACATGCAACATGACTGTTTGATCCAATTTCTTTGCTAACCGTGCGTCTGTTATCTAAATTGATCAACGTATTTAACTTGTGGTTTTATACACATACACAACAGAGCCCAGCGCTAAATCATCGTTACGTCTCCTAAGTAGAATCCGCTTGTACTGACTGGCAGCCAAGTCCGGGAACAAGTCTAGAGCTCCCACCGCCAAATTTGAGTTTGTTATTCTTTATTATTATTTATTATAATGATGTGAAGAAATCGTTAGGAGGAGAGTTGGTCGATCACTCCGAATAATAGAATGCTGGTATGCAGTGTATTGGTACCGTAATCCGGGGTAACATTGATCATTTTTTTGAATATTTCTTAAATATTTCGTTTAAAAATGCAAATGTTGCAAATTTTATATTTTTAAAATAAGTACTGTCACCCATAGCTCGTGACTATATACTGTGTTTTGTTTTTGAAAAGATTTAAGTATGTTTAAAAAAATGTTTTAAGCGATTTTTTTAATTAGCTGATATGGGGTAACATTGATCACCTATGTAAACAACGTTCGGTAATATTGAAAACGTCGTCACTTACTTAAATCATGGCCCCTGAAGCCGAATATGAAGGCCGAACGCTTACAAGTCATTTACTTTTTGAGTTATCTGAAATTTAAAATTACCTCGAACCACGGAATACGCCTAAAGGTAGGCAATTTTCTAAGGGAATTCTATATTCTTAACAGTAATTTGTTAATGTTGTCTAATTGAGCATACTTATGAAAATTTTGATTTCGGAATCGTTTTTAGCGATGCCTTTTTTAATAGGAACCGCATTTTTCTTGCTCATATCGTTTGCAGAACTTATGTAAAACATGGATCTTTGGTAGGGTCATCCTTACCCATTGAAATCATTGTTTCGAAAAGTTAACAAATTTACTCATAAGGTAAACGCAATTTCCGAAAAAATCTTCACTTTCTTTAGCTTATGGGTATAAGAAAAAGAAGCACCATTCATGATTTGGAAATGTTCCATCAATAAATGATGATACGAACTTTTTACGAGATGAGTCATTCCGATCAATGTTACCCCGCTGATCAATGATACCCCGGATTACGGTATGCCTTTTTGAAGCAGAGACATTTTCTGTACTAACTTAATAAACGAATTCGCTCCTTGACAGTAACTCACTGGGTCAGCTCTTTCAGCGTAATTATCGACAAAACACTCCGGAAGGGGGCTTTGTGGTCTAATGGCTACCGCTTCTGCTTGGTAAGCAGAAGATCATGGGTTCAATCCCATTCAATCACTCTAAAATCTGATCCAGGATTCTGGCCTTTCGTTAATATCATTTTTAACACCGCTAGCACATGACGGCTCTCCATAGTTGTTGCGCGCAAGCCCCTCGTACGAGAATAAACATTCTGGAGTTTGATATTAAATTGTGAGTGGCAGATGTTTTGACTACTGTGCACTAAAAGGGAAACATAAAACAATTATCCAGATCGCTTAAAATCATCGGAAGGTTGAAAAGATTTTGTTGTAAGATTAAATTAATTTACTATACCCTAGCTAGATATTCTAAAAACAATTAAACTTTTCAGTAAACACAAACTCGTATACGATAGCGCATAAGAGTACAAATGTGGAGGCGATATACGTACATGCGCCATAAGGCTGCGTGCAAGATGTGCGTATATCGCCTCCACATTTGTACTCTTATGCGCTATCGTATACGATGGTGTGTTTACTGGGTTACAGGCTAATCTGAACTTTAACGCTACATTGGACTTAAAAACTATAATTTGTGCACGATTGAATTAAATAGGAGACTAAATTGTAAGTAACAATATATCCATTCAAAACTGTGAAATAATGAATCCAAATAAAATTTCAGATTGAGCTTTACCCTACTGCAAAAGCGAGTTTCGCTTCAAGAGTTCCGAATTACGTGAACAATAGTAGCATGTTTGAAAGAACTTGAAACTATTGAGAACCAGAGCTACAGGTCCAAAGCCCTGATAAAGGTGAATGGTTGTGATGGCTATGACCGTGGTTATCATGTAAAGAACGAACGGACAATGCTGTATCGTGTCAGCACCGAGGAGGCAGCAGCCCCTCTAGCACGATGTAGGTAGCGTAAACCTGGTTAGGTGGCCTATCGAAGACTCTTCGCCAACCAAGAATGGCAAAAGTAGAGCAAACGGATTGATTTTATGGCAACAGACCCGGCAACGAATAAAGGACTACGATTGGAATGTTGGATCTTGGAACGTGAAAACTTTGAATGAACCCTGAAGATCTGTAAGGCTGCTGGGAATGACGAGATCCCGGTCGAGCTTTTCAAGCACGGAAGTGAGCAGCTTTATCCACCGAGTACTTCTGAAGGTATGGGAGGATGAAGAGTTGCCCACCGGCTGGTTAGATGGCTTCATACGCCCAATCTACAAGAAAGGGCACAGACTGGAGTGTGCCAATTACAGAGGAATTAGCCTGCTGATATAGACCTAATTGGAATCGATCGCAGGTCAGTGGAAAAGGCCTTCGTGCCTCTGAAGAGGGAGACAGCGAGGATAGACCTGACCATTAATTCTACCAAAACGAAGTACATGGTTGCAGGTAGAGATAGAGTCAGGCATAGTGGTGTAGGTGCTGAGGTAGTGTTTGATGGGGATGTGTTTGAAGTTGTTGAAGAATTTGTTTACCTTGGAACACTTGTAACATGTGACAATGACGTTTCCCGCGAAGTGAAAAGACGTGTTGCGGCTGCGAATAGGGCCTTTTACAGACTACATAACCAGCTTAGGTCCGGCAGCTTGCACACGGAAACAAAATTCGTGCTGTATAAAACATTGATTCTTTCGGTGGCTCACTACGGGCACGAAGCTCGGTGTTTTCGGGCGTTAAGTGCTGCGGACAATACTCGGTTTGAAACTCGAAAATGGTGTGTGGCGCAGACGCATGAATCACGAGTTGTATCAAGTGTACAAAGATGCGAATATAATCAAGCGTGTAAAATACGGCACACTTCAGTGGGCTGGTCACTTAGTGCGAATGTCGGAAGAAATAATTGTGAAAATAATATTCAGCAGGAAACCAGGTAGAGGTCGGTGGCTTCGGGGAAGACCACGAATACGCTGACTGTAAGCAGTGGAAGAGGACCTGGCGACCCTAAACGTTCGGGAGAAATTTCGCCCAAGACCGACGAAGATGGAGCTCTACAGTACGCCCGACAACGGTGTGACGCTACGCTGTAGCCATCAAGGTATCAAGATAGATAGGTAGAAGCATTTTTTACATAGCGTAGACTCCAGCGTAGGCGTTGTTTTGAAGTTGCGACAGTCGTGAATCCTTGAAATTAAATCTGTCCTCAAAGTCCATGTTTGGTCTCACGGCTAACGACTCTACTAACTAACGATGCTACTAAATCTGTCCATTCCAAAATTAAATTAAGAGCCCGATCAGTCCCTACTAAGGCTTTGCTTTGCTACCATGCTGATGATTTTAATGACTCATTTTTCAAAGTTGATCTCTGCTGCTTTCTGTTTCAATCCCATTTACAGATACTGCTTTCAAGACCCACGCATTAATTCAATAGCTTTTACCTTATTACTATAGCTGACTCAAATTTGTGACATGAAATATGACGATGTAAATAAGCTCCGTATCACTTCCACACACTCACATTTCCACCCGGAGTGCATGACCCAGATTAAAAAAGATGTCTTCCCAGGCCACTAAACAAACTCTGCAAGAAGTGAAACAACTAAACTACTCTGTTGCCTCTGTTCTACCAGTCGAAGGAACATTTGTACACATTGTACCACTCTCTTCCATCATCGCATATCTCCATGAAAACAGATTCACTTGCAAGCGTGTCTAACGTCCATCACATTGCTAAAGCAGAAAACTTCAGTTGCCTCTTGAGGGACGTTGCCAGTTAGATTTATGAATTTGTAGACAGCAACTCTTATCTCAGAAAGCACACATTCATTGGCTGGCAGAGGGTCAAATCTGCAAAGTAGGTTCAGACTGAAAATTGCAATGATGCTTTCTGTTAAACGTCACAGGAACTATGTGTCTGGTTGAAAATGGTTGATGGAACATTGTATTGCTTTTTACCATATTGGCTTCGAGTTATTTCCATACCTAATTACTAATTGGTCAGGCACAACAAGAGCAAAAAAAAAAAGTTCATCAGCGATGCATATTTTTCATCAATTTGTTCATCCGCAAACCGTGGCTATTTGATGTGTTATGTCAAAGCAAATGTTACTGCGTATTGATTTACGGAAGGGGTCCTTTGTTACAAAATTTTAATTCACCGTGCAGCATCAATACCCGGACACTTGAGCCGACACAAATGTTTAAATACGTTTTGAATAGGTTTCATCCAAAATTATTGAAAGCCTTTTTATGCAACGAACACTTTTATGGTAAAACTTAGTGAAAATGATGAGTTTTCCGATTAAATTGAAGATTTTACCATAAAAATAATTACAATAATGAAGCTTGACTTGTCCTTAAATCCAGACACTAGAATTGTCTAATAAATCCGGACACTTAAGAATCGAAATCGGGACAGGTTTTCATACAAAAAGCGTTACGGAGGGGGGGGGGAGGTGTTCAAAAATTTCCAATTTTAGCGTTAAGTAATAAATGGACGCTGCCTTAATGAGTTCTTCTAGTGATGATACTCGTAAGTGGTGTCTTTGTGTGTCGGTAGAACGACGGTCAGCATCAACTATTTTTGAGAATCACTTAGGGTGACCTCTATATACGTTCATATATGACGATATGAACATGTGAAGCTAGGAAAATGGTATAAACCCTATGGACCGATGCACGAGTTCACAAATTTGACGTTTGAGCGGTGCCGAATTCACTCGTTGCCATGGTCACGTAAATAACACGGCACCGCTCAAACGTCAGATAGTGAACTCGTGCATCGGTCCATATGATATCGGAAAATAAACAAGGGTGAACTAATTTCTCAATCTAGTTTCTATTGTGAAGCTGGCTAGTGCTAGGCTAGTGAGGCTGAGCTTGTCATTGATTATAACCCGAAGATGCCTAAGGGATCGCATGGACTGTATGGTGCAATCGCCTACCGAGATAAGCGCCCGTTGCTCGGATTTGTGGTTGCTAACCAATACCACCTCAGTCTTGTGGTGGGCCAGTCAGTGCCGGATTTGGGCTTCGGGGGGCCCGTGTCAGATCTTATAAAGGGGGCCTTTGTATACAAAATTCAGCCCGTTTTGGAATTCCACAAACCAACGTATTGAATTTGAGATGGTCGGCCCATAGCTCTGAGGGGCCCAAATGCAAAGTGTTTTGTGAGCTATATACAATGAAAAATTCAACTGTTTTCAAGTTTTCAGGTGACTTTTCCGTCCAATGGCTCGTTTTTTGGCTTCTATTTAATTTGTATGGAGTGAATAATTGCTTAAAATCTACAAAGCCGTTTTTCTCCAATGCTCCTTTTGATTCTATTTACAAATTTTACAAAACTATTTTTAAAGAAATGTTCTGAAGATCCATCGTTGCTCTTATTTATCTTGTGAGCTTCCCGGGAAAGCTGTTCTCGTCCATGATTTTCCATAGCTCTTCGCGGTCGATGCTATCATAAGCCGCTTTAAAATCGATGAACAAGTGATGCGTTGGGACTTGGAGGATTTTCTTTGCTGCAGCATTGCAGCCCGCGTTGCATTCTTTTCACGTACCCGACGATGCTCTCGGCTGCGTTGTTGAAAGCTGCTTTTATGTTGCTCCAGCAGTCCTCAAGAGGGACGTCAAGCTCGCCCTCTTCCGGCAACGCTACCTCGAGAAGCTGCGCGTATGCGGCGGCGACGTTCGGTTGTGCCAGTCGCGCTAGGTTATACCGAGGCGGGCGTCGATACCGCATACATTGTTGATGATGTTGTTAGCGCCACGATAGGTTCTGATGTCGGTTATATCGGAGAAGTGCCGTCCATCGATCAAAACGTGGTCGACTTGTGATTCTGTCTGCTGCGGTTATCTCCACGTGTACCGATACGGGAAATCACCTATGATGAGCTTGACGTCGTGGCTTGGGAAGCGATCGTACTCGCGATCGAGCTGCGCGTAAAATGCGTCCTTGTCATCATTGGTGCACGTTTATAATGCTGCAGTTGAAGGAACCGGCCTTTATGCCTCAACTTGCACATTCTTTCGTTGATTGGCCACCACCCAATCACGCGCCTTTGCTTATTGTTCCCAGCTCACCCAGCTCACGTGTAGATTAAAGTGGGGCAAAAGTTTGAGTGGGGCAAGAGTTTCTTTTTAAGATTTCTAGCTCAAATCAAATCAAAACTTAGAAATGTCATGGTGGTTCGAATGCTATTCAAGTAAGAGACTTTTACTCCAAATATCATAAAAATAGATTGAGATTTGGAAAAGTTATGGCAATTTGTTGTTTTTCGACGTAAATATTGTAATATTTGGTCAAACTTTCGATGCATGGAACCAAATGAAGATAAAATATTTTTCAATATTTTATGTAAGGGCGTTTCTAGGCCTATCATAAGGATGCTTTGACGTGTATTAGTTTTTCCATAAATAGTTAGAATCAATTTTTGGCCCATAGCGGGGCAAAAGTTCGAATCTGCGGGGCAAAATTTCGACCCATGTATAAACCAAAGGAAAATTTTTTAAATTTCCTGAAATCTACATATCATCTTCAAATTTAGCGAAAAACTGCTATTTTTTGGGTGTATTACAATTAACCCTGTTTTGGGCATTTTTTGATGAAAATTTAGTGTGTATTTTTCGGCAAACATAAGTTTACGGCTGGTATAAAGTATGCCTGGCATAAAAGTATTGATATTTTGTGTTTTAGCCAACGAACTTTTGCCCCACAGTACATTCGAACTTTTGCCCCACCGGTGGGGCAGGTGTTTCGTCTGCTATTATTTTCCTGGAAACTTTGATTATACCACTAAGGTCGAACTTTTGCCCCACCTTACTCTATTGCCGCAGGTCTGGTTAACGTTGAAACAGCTAATCGTTCGCACCATCGAACCTGCCAACCACACCTCCTGTAGCGCTACGGTGCTGAATGGCGAATCTTCAGTACATCGGAGAGTATGCGTGTGCTTCCGATAAAGTTGAGAGATTTCCAGTTCCACGTACAGAGTTTCCAATCGCTAGTCCATTTCCTTTGCTGTGGTCTTTGCCGATTGTTCTGGTCGGTATTCTCTCGTTGACGTTCCTGTGCTGGAGAATTTTTGTTTTAGTTGTAGTTAATGTTTGGAATTCTGTAGTCAATTCTTGTAATGGAAAGCATCCTTATAATGAAAGGAAGCGGTAATCAATCAAACGACAGCCAGATGACTGTCGCGCGATTATTCGAAGTTAGAACCGCCACGCTGATAATGTGTAAGCGAGGTTTTCCCACTATTGTTGCACAATATAAAATAACGTTACTATTGAAGAGTTTTTCTTTTGTCATAAATAGTCGCATAAATTGTTAATTCAGTAGATTTTCCTTCACATTAGAAAGAAGAAATTTTCTAATTTTTATATCAATTATCGTCCGAAATTCAGTGGGGGGGGGGCGATCAGGATGACTCTGTAGGGGGGTAGATGTGGAAACGCGTTATCTGGTGGCAGCCAATCAACGAAAGGATTGTAAGATGAAGATAAAAGGCTGTTTCTTCAACTACAGCATCATCAACGTACACTGTCCACACGAAGGGACACGAAGTTAGTCATGTACAAGACGCTGATTAGACTGGTACTCCTCTATGGGCACGAAACATGGTGTTTTCAAACTTAAGGTGTTGCGGATAATCTACGGTGGAGTGCAGGTGGAAGTCGGAACGTGAGGCGAATTGCATTAGCTGCTGGGAGAACCAACTATCGTCCACCTCGCAAAAATCGGGCGGATGCGGTGGGCCAGACACGTCACTTGAATGTTGGATAAGAATCCGGTGAAAATGGTTCTCTAAAAACAATCCAACCGGCACAAGACGACGAGGTGCGCAGTGAGCTAGATGGGTCGATCAAATTGAGGACGATGTGCGGACGCTTCGCAGAAAGCGTGGCGGGCAAGCAGCCATGAACCAAGTTGAATGGATACATCTCCTACGTACAGCAGAGGCCACCCAAACCTTTTTTTTTTCCTTCTAAGCAATGGGGGGATAATCTGCTCAGACTCCGGACCGAGGTCCGGGAGTGTGGGGTTGGGGACTATTTACTACGTACAAGCAGTAAACAGGACTACACCCCGACCCACTAAACCATTTCCATTGCCGCCAAACCCTTCATCTCTCCTGGACCACCAAGAAGGCATTGCTTCGGAGAGGGGCTATTGCACATCGCATCCTCCAGGTTAGCTGCGTAGCCATGCAGCAACGAACATCGATGATACGCTTATGGGGGTCCACCAAGGTAGCATGCTGGCGCATTGCCAGCTTCCCGGGTGGTCCTTACCTCCCGTTGTCCGCTGAAGGCGGGCAGGGTCGACCACTAAGCCCGCGCCCAGCTGCACCGCAGGTATCAAGAACTGATACTGCGGGCTTCGCAATTTGACCTACTGAAGGCTCAGGCCCTATCAGCTAGCACCAGCTGGGATTGCTGATGAAGGGGCCTCCACCTGCCCCGAACAACCAGAGGCTCGTATCCACCCAGTAGGCCAGCGCCACGACAGCAGCGCTACCAGGATGTTCTCCCCGCGGCCACTTAATCGCTGTAAGGGTCGATTTCGACCTTAGGGCACCGGTATGACCTACGTAGCCGACTTCGAACCCTTGGACCACCTGTTGATTAGCGTCTGCACTAGTCACTCCTCGAGTCCACACGCCACCTCCTTTGGAGTTCCGGGACGATGTGGGTGATAGCCGATGAAACGGCATTCCAGCCAAACTCGTCTGCACACATACTCTGGACCGAATTGTCCGGAGTCGTGTCCCGACCGCATGTGGCAAACATGCGGTCACGCATTGTGCGGAAACGCGGGCACACGAAAAAAAAACGTGTTCCGCCGTTTCCTCTAAACCTGCACAAACTGGACATTCGGGAGAACCCGCATGACCGAAACGGTGTAGATACTGTCAAAAGCATCCATGGCCCGAAAGGACCTGTGTTAGGTGGAATGTTAGTTCCCCATGGCGCCTATTGACCCAGATATCTAACCTCGGAATCAACCTGTGAGTCCACACTCCCTTGGTGGAACTGTACCACGCACGCTGCCATTTGACCATGGAGGTCAGTCTGGCAGTCCTGCGTATGCCTCTTGTGCCGCGCCTTTCGAAACACTCTATGTCTTCCATGATAAGGATACCAATAGGCATCATACCGGTGATGACACAGAGTGCATCGTGTGACACGGTACGGTACGCGCTCGCAAACCTGAGGCACATTAGCCTATAAGTACTTTCTAGCTTGCTACGGTAGCTATCGGTACTCAAAGCCGTGCCCCAAGCCGGATGGACGAGGTACACTGGCCAGAAGCTTACGCTTGCTGGCGTACACCGCAGAGCTATTGGACATCATCCGGGACAGTGCCACAATAGCTGTGGAGGCTCTCTTGCAGGCATAATCGACATGGCTACCGAAGGTAAGCTTGTCGTCGATCATCACCCCAAGTGTTTGACGGAGCGCTTCGAAGTGATTGTGCAGTCGCCTACACTGATCACCGCTTGCTGCACCGACTTTCGGTTGTTGACAACAACAGCCTCAGTTTTGTGGTGAGCCAATTCCAGTTTCCTGGAGCTCATCCACTCCTCCACAAATGCGATCGAGTGGGCTACAGTCAATTCCACTTCTTCGATCGATTCACCGTAGACCTCCAGCGTAATATCGTCGGCAAAGCCAACGATGACCACACCCGCCGGGAATTTTAATCTCAACACCTCGTCGTACATGACATTCCATAACACCGGACCCAGGATGGAACCTTGCGGGACTCCTGAGGTTATGTGAAAGCACTTCCGACCCACCTCTGTGTCATAGACTAATACCCGATTCTGGAAGTAACTTCCGAGAATCTTGTACAGGTACTCGGATATCCCCAGACGCAGGAGCGCATCAGCAATAGCCGCCCAACTGGCACTATTAAATGCGTTCCGTACATCCAGAGTCACTACTGCGCAGTAGCGAATACCCCTCCTCTTACGCTGGAGTGCTATCTCAGCGGTTTTCTTAACCGTCAGAATAGCGTCTACGGTGGACCTCCCTTTCCGGAAGCCGAACTGGTTGCCTGAGAGAACATTTACACCCTCGGTGTACCTCGACAGTCTGTTGAGGATGATCTTCTCGAGCACTTTCCCCACCGTGTCAATCAACCATATTGGTCTATACGCCGACGGGTCACCAGGTGGTTTCCCCGCCTTTGGCAATAGTACCAGGCTCTGCCTCTTCCACGCATCTGGAAATACTCCCTCGTCCAGGCATATCTGCATAGCAGATCTGAACATACCGGGAGCCTCCAAGATTGCGACTTTGAGGGCCAGGTTTGGAACTCCGTCCGGACCTGGTGCCTTCCCCATGCTTAGGGATTTTTCAATCCCTACAAGTTCCTCATCGGTTACTCTATCCTCATCGCCAGCCCCAATCCCCGGCTGTCCTACAAAAGGAGGCCATGGGCTAGGGTTGTGGCGCGGGAAGAGCCCCTCGATGATCCCCTCCAGCATCTGTGGAGATTGCTCCGTAGGAGCAATTGCACCTCTTGTCTTCGCCATAACGATCCTGTAGGCATCACCCCACGGGTTCGCGTTGGCACTCCGACAGAGTCCCTCGAAGCAGGCCTTTTTGCTTGCCCTTATCTCGGACTTCAGCGCGACTTTGGCAGCGGTGAACACCGCCCGTCGTTCTTCACGCTCCTGCTCGGTACGTGCTCGCTGCATCCGTCTCCTGGCCCGTAGGCAGGCACGGCGCAGGTTCGCAATAGCTTGAGTCCATCAGTATGTCGGTGGTCTCCCATTCCTAGGGTGGACTTTTCTAGGCATGGTCGCATCGCATGCACGCGTAAGCACCGCTACCAGTTCGTCCCCGCTTAGGCCGAGTAGGTTACGCTCACGGCAGAGCGCCTCCCTAAGTACTTCATCATTGAAGTACGATGTCTTCCACCTTAGCCTGAGTGGTAAGGTAAGGTAAGTAGTACAAATAAACTTAGGAAAATTTCTAAATGCATAATAAAAGTTCATGCCTAATGACATACAGTTTAATTCAACGATTAAAAATAATTGGTTGACGTATAATAACAACTAAATAGCCCATATGTGTGCCATCCAGACTGTGCTACCACAATAGTATGCGCATAACATTTTGAATCCAAACAATTGCTTTTGAAAACGTCACCAACCGTTACCCGCAGCACGAGGCGATGATGCAGTTCATTGCATTCGTCATCAGTCTCATTATCAGTGTCACCTTCTCCCCGGACGACATCATTACCGATAATAATGTGCCATTCCACCCCTCCCGTCTTCTTCCGCAAGAACCCAACGAACCGACGAACCGTGCTGGGTTGGAATCCCTCCCGATATTAAATTGGTCCTTGCCTTCCATTTTCCGGTGGAATCGTTGAACCACAAACCCGGAAAATAAATATCAACGATGCGAAAAACCAATCGTGCAATCAATATCCCGTCGCCCGCCATCGTGACGCTTTATGCCCCTAACCCACCTTTCCTGCAACCGTTTGATTTCGATCGGGCTCGGTGGTAGAGCTGGAACCGTAAACCGAGGCCAAATTGATCACTGAAGTACACAAAATGTACTTTAACATTCTACAGAGATAAAAATCTGGTTCTTTACTCATGATTCACACGTTATAAAATTAATAAATTGGTTGTCACAATACCATGCCTATCAAACATCAATGATTTTTGGAGTATAATCATGGTTCTTCATAAGCGTAACATCCAGAGTGCCAAAACTTAAGCGGTATGCTATGGATCAACTTATTCGTATCTATCACCAAAAAACTAATATGACGTAGTGACTATGTCGTAGATTACGCGGCTTTTAATCAGAAGCTTCTCGAAGCTCGAAGCTAAAACCGTACATGATGTTAAACTTCTTATAAACTCATATATTTGACTATTTTAATTCAAATCTAAACTTTGAAAATCAGCAGAGTACACCTAGATGAAGTCAATGCCATATGAAACAATTACATTTTCTCAAAATAAACTGCTTCATGATTTGAAAAATGTTGCTTGTAGTGCATTATGATGTCAAAACTGAATTCAGTAGTTCACACTTAAACAAAAACAACATTTCAACACTCAAAGTGTGCACGTAGGTTTCTCATCTGAAAATTGTTTAGCTCTGACGTTACCAACAGTATTGGTTACACCTTAAAAAACTGTGAATACTTCTTTGCAAAACTTATCTTAATGAAAATAAAATAGTTCAAAATCATCATAAAACATCTATAAACTGTTAATCATGGAATGTCTATGAACAAAATATTCAGCATCCTTATAAAAAATGCTGGGCCCAGATAGCCGTAGCGGTAAACGCGCAGCTATTCAGCATGACCATGCTAAGGGTCGTCGGTTCGAATCCCGAGGGTCGAGGGACTTTTCGTAATGGAAATTTTCTCGTTTCCCAGGGCATAGAGTATCTTCGTACCTGCCACACGATATACACATGCAAAAATGGTCAATCAGCAAAGAAAGCTCACAGTTAATAACTGTGGAAGTGCTCTTAAAAATACTAATCTGAGAAGCTGGATTTGTCCCAGTTAGGACGTAACGCCTGAAAGAAAAAGAATAAAAAAATGCTATTTGGTATCGACCTGATCAAATTCACCACAGTGATCAAATTGACCCCTGTTTACGGTACCTATCGCACGTACCTACTTTCCGAGATTGAGCAAACGGAACCTGAGGGCACAGATATGAAGCTGCTATCTCTGCCATGCTCTGCTCAATGAGTCCCTGGCCGCCGACCAACTTCAGCGGACCTCCCACCACCACCATCGTGCCATTCGAAGCCAACCACCAGACTTGAATTCGGTGTCACCGTCGACCGAAAAAGGCAAATAATTCACACCTTATTGCGTCCATCGGAATCCCGTTATTTGACTTGGCAACCCATAAATCATGATGACCCCAAAATGCTGGACGACCCCAATTTTCGAGCTGGTTTGAGGCAGGATGCATGTTTGCATAACTACTAGGGTAGGACATAATTCAATTTTTTGTACATATAAGTACCTCTACACGAAGGTTTCAAATAAAGATTCTTCGATTTCTGTGAAAATATTTTGAGTTGAGTTATGGAAGCATTCAGAGTAATCTTCCATTTTTTGCAAGTATGAAGAAAAATATCCAAACTTTTTTGCAATCTACCAAAGCTGACACGCAGGCTTCGTACTTTGGCAGAGAGGCCTGTGTCATCCGCAAACAAAGATTTTTGACATCCCTGAGGTCAAAAAAAAAACATTTTTTTGACATCCCTGAGGTAACTCAGGTTGGGGCCCAGATAGCCGTAGCGGTAGACGCGCAGCTATTCAGCATGACCATGCTGAGGGTCGTGGGTTCGAATCCCGCTGGTCGAGGATCTTTTCGTAAAGGAAATTTTCTCGATTCCCAGGGCATAGAGTATCTTCGTACCTGCCACACGATATACACATGCAAAAATGGTCAATCGGCAAAAAAAGCTCTCAGTTAATAACTGTGGAAGTGCTCATAAGAACACTAATCTGAGAAGCAGGCTTTGTCCCAGTTGGGACGTAACGCCAGAAAGGAGAAGAAGAGGTAACTCAGGTAAGTCATATGTGAAAATATTGCATAATATTGCTCCCAAAATGCTGCCTTGAGGAACACCAGCTCTTACAGGAAGTCTTTCAGATCTGGAGTTCTGATAATTAACCTTCTTCTTCTTTCTGGCATTACGTCCCCACTGCAACAGAGCCTGCTTCTCAGCTTAGTGTTCTTATGAGCACTTCCACAGTTATTAGCTAAGAGCTTACTGTGCCAATGACCATTTTTGCATGCGTATATCGTGTGGCAGGAACGAAGATACTCTATGCCCTGGGAAGTCGAGAAGATTTCCAACCCGAAAAGGTCCTCGACCCTCAGCTTGGTCTTGCTGAATAGCTGTGCGTTTACCGCTACTGCTATCTGGGCCCCATCTGGTTGATAATTAACCTGAAGTGTACGATTTGACAGATACTTTGAATTATTCTAACAATGTATGTTGGGAAATTAAAGTTTTTTAGTTTTACAATCAAGCCTTCATTTTATACACTGCCGAACACTTTTTCTATGTCTAGAAGAGCAAGACCAGTACAATAGCCTTCAAATTTGTTGCAACGGATCAAATTCGTTACACGTAAAAGTTGATGAGTGGTCGAATGGCAAACATTAAATTCTCGTTGATGTGGGCCATCATTCTGTTCAAAATAACATTTTCAAAAAGTTTACTAATGAAAGAAAGCAAACTGATTGGACGATAGCTAGAAGCTTCTGCAGGAATTTTGTCTGGTTTTAAAATTGGTACAACCTTTGCATTTTTCCATATGTCAGGAAAATATGCTAATTGAAAACATTTGTTAAATATATCAACTAAGAATAATAAGCTAATTTCTGGAAGTTTCTTGATGAGGATGTAGAAAATTCCATCATCGTCAGGAGCTTTCATATTTTTGATTTTTTTTTATAATAGTTCTCACTTCTTCCAAATCAGTCTCCCAGGAATTTTCGAAAACGTTGTCTTGATTGAGAATATTTTCGAAATCCTGAGTAACTTGATTTTCTATGGGACTAGTAAAACCTAAATTAAAATTGTGCGCGCTTTCAAACTGCATTGCAAGTGTTTGAGCTTTTTCGCAATTAGTTAGTAATAATTTGTTTTCCTCTTTCAATGCCGGTATTGGATTCTGAGGTTTTTTTTTCAAAATTTTAAATAATTTTCAGCCAGGGGGTTAGAGCCAGGCTCCAATTGAGAAATTTTATCTTCAAAATTTCTGTTTCATGATTGTGCAAAACGTTTCTTGATTTCTTTCTGCAAATCCTGCCATATAATTTTCATAGCAGGATCACGAGTGCGTTGAAATTGCCTGCTCCTCACGTTTTTAAGACGGATCAAGAGTTTAAGATCATCGTCTATAATCATGGAATCATCCACATTTTGGAATTGCAATGCTCCTGGCTTCAATAATGGAATTTGTTAAAGTTTCAAGAGCATTGTCAATATCAAGTTTTAATTGTGAAGAAATGTTAACATAAAGGTTATAGTCAATATGTGTTTCATATTTATTCCAGTTGGCTCGAAAATAATTGAAAGTAGAGCTGATAGGATTGAGAATCGCTTCATGGGATATTTTAAACGTAACAGGGACATGATCAGAATTAAAATCAGCATGAGTAATCAGTTGGCTACAAAGATGACTAGAGTCGGTTAAGACCAAATCAATCGTAGAAGGATTTCTAGAAGAGGAAAAACATGTAGGACTATCAGGGTATTGAATTGAAAAATATCCTGAAGAGCACTCATCAAATACAATTCTGCCATTGGAATTACTTTGAGAATTATATCATGACCGATGTTTGACATTAAAGTCACCAATGACATTTTTTTTGACTTATTGTGAGTCAATTTTTGCAAGTCAGTTTGGAGCAAATACTTCACACCGACTTGGACTGCTTCAGTCGTAGTGGTGGTTTTGAACATTGCATCAATCATTAAATTCAATTGTTCAGTTAGAAAATTAAAATCAGAGGCAGACATATCACTTGAAGTGGGTACATCATCTGATGATTTTCCGTTAGAATTTTCGCTAGATGAAGAGGCGGAGAAGAAGTTTCATGTGGCGGCAGGGTTTTTACCGTTTGATTTGATACAAGTAGAATGGGTACTCATAGTACGAACAGGGGAGGAGTTCAAATTTCCTGCTACGATATCGGCAAAGGATTTTCCGTGGGTACATAAATTCTAAATTGAAAGATTCGGACGGCTATCCGAAGGATTAAAATTATTTGTGAATGAGCATGATTATGATCTTCCTGATGGGTATGATTCTTAATCAAGCGATCGTTAACTGAAAAATAATCATTGTTTGAAACTCTACCAGGCAAATTCCGGAAACGACCGTTATCGTAACGGATATTATCTTTCATCTACCTGGCACATGTCTGGACGACTCGCCTACACGAAGGGCAAGCCCAACAATTTGACTTATTTATTTATTTATTTTATTTATTTATTTTCGTCAACCGACGTAGACTAGTACATTTTACATATACATATTTTTGTTTTATTTCTTAATACTAAAATTATGAAATTTATAAAAAATATTGAAAAAGAAAGTGTAGTGTAAGTAATGTTAATTTCATTTTGTTTTATGTTATGTGTTGCGATTTCTAATGGATTTGAAGTATGTTTTTAGATTTTGCCTAGACATGGTAAAGTCAATAGTTTCGCAATGTTGATTGTAAATGGCCATCATTTGATTTAGGGGCCCGTTTTTGGCATAATTTGTTCGATGATGATTTGTCAAGAATAAGTTACGATTTCGTAGTTGCCTAGAAGGAGCGTAGAAATTTAATTTTGATAAAATTTCTGTAGAATCAATACGTTGCGAAACGATATCATTTACAAATGAAACTCTTGCGATTTCACGCCGCTCTTTCAACGTTTGTATGTCAATAAGCATGCAGCGTGCTTTGTAGGGTGGAAGTGGAAATGATGTCCAACCTAATTTACGAAGAGC
Organism: Aedes aegypti; assembly: GCF_002204515.2. NCBI lineage: Eukaryota > Metazoa > Arthropoda > Insecta > Diptera > Culicidae > Aedes > Aedes aegypti. Next base: position 231,778,874 of record NC_035109.1, on the reverse strand, counting down.
ATATAGTAGAAATTGTTTTTGTACAGATTCTAATCTTTCTTCGTGTGTCATTGAGAAAGGAGACCATACAATGCTGCAGTATTCCATGATTGATCTTACATATGCAATATATAGAGTTTTAATTGTGTATGGGTCATGAAAGTTGTAACAGAAGCGTTTTATGAACCCTAGCATGTTATTAGCCCTGTGAATTATTGTATTGTAGTGGTCTACGAAAGAAAGCTTAGAGTCTAAGATTACTCCTAAGTCCCTTACTCTTTCACATTTTTCCACATTTTGATTTCCTAATGAAATTGAAATGCGTGGTGCCGTTCTTTTTCTGCTAAATGATATTAGGTTGCATTTTTTACATTCAGTTCTAATAGGCTTTTTTTGCACCATATGTAGAATTTTTCTATTTCATTGCGGAATACATTGATGTCTTCTTCATTTCTTATTTCCAGGTAGAGCTTCATGTCATCGGCATAAATTAACACTTTGAGTTTATTGAAAATGAAGGAAATGTCGTTTACATACATAATAAAAAGAAGAGGTCCCAAATGAGAGCCTTGAGGGACACCCGAAGTGACTTGAATTGGTTTTGATTTGTTTCCTTCGAATTTTATTATTTGTTGGCGGTCAGTTAAATACGATTCAAGCCATTTCAGCAGTCTTGGCTCGATTCCAATTTTTTTTAGTTTGAAAAGTAGCATTGGTATGTCTATGCGATCAAATGCCTTGCTAAAGTCCGTATAAAGAGCTTCTACGTGGTTTCCATTGTCCATTGCATTCAACGAATAGTCAACAAATTGAAGTAAATTTGTTGAGGTCGAGCGGCCTTTAAAGAAGCCATGTTGTGTGTCAGTAATTCTATTTTTGATTTGAAGAAATAGTTTTTCGTTGACAATTGACTCGAAAAGTTTTGGAATACAAGAGATAATGGCAATACCACGATCAGGTATCAGGTATCAGAAGGCCGGCTCCAAAGGCACGTTCCCCACCAGTTGGGAGATTTGTGCCATCGCCATATTTGAGCCTATTTCATCATCTACCCGATGGGAGAGGAAAGGGAAGGGAAAGATGGGAGGAAATAGGAGTGGGTTCCCTTGATGAGGGAAGATCGCAAAAGCGAAATGAGAGCATGTAGCTCCTTACCACAATGGGTTCGAACAGCGCCCTAAAAAGGGCACTGTAAAACGCATGAGCGTAAAGAGAGCCTATAGCTCATTACCACAGCGGGTAAGAATAACAGAATTTCCTGAAGATTCAGGCTCCTGAATTCAGTTTCACTTAATAAGTGTTTACCAAGTAGCTAATTGGAATCGCATTCGCGCAAAAACTGGACAGTTACATATCAGGTGATACGAAGTTCCATAATCGGAGTCACAACTATCACACACAAATGAGTCAGCACGCTGAATATTTGCCATTGTTGAGTCGGCAGTGGCCTGTCAACGCTCTGACCAAGAGACTGCAATTCTGCTTTGACAGATTTGTTAAATACTTCGCCACCCTTGGAGATGGCTCAGTAATGTACAATTTTGTTTAACTCCAAACTATTCCAATATTGCTAGTGCTGAGTTGCCGCCCAAGAGTTTATCTGAAGCTTTACCCAGCACTTCGAAATTGGAATAGCCGGCTCAGGGCCAATGAAGTCATGCGATGCTCCATCGCGAGCTAGCTTATCAGCCAATTCATTTCCAGCGATGGAAGAATGACCAGGTACCCACACAAGGTTTACAGAGTTGACTGAATTCAGTTCCTCAATTTGAGTTCGACATGCGATAACAAGCTTCGACCTTGAGTTAGCCGAAGCAAAAGCTTTAAAATCAGCCTGACTATCTGACATATTCCTTTACAAATAGCCAGACATCGTCCCGCGAAGGGAGTTGTGAGGAACATTACCTATAAGCAAAGTAACAAGCAATTGTGAGATCACTCGAAGCAAGGACAATTGTGTCCCAATTCACCGGAAGTGGAAACATCCAAATCACTAGGATTTCCAATGGACGGAGAGAATCCATGGAATTTGGTCACAACCAATTCCCAGTTTATGGAGTATAACAAATGCAAAGTCTTCGAATTTACATTCATATGTTCATATAGAGATGTAGCGATGATCAGATAATAATTCATCATCTGATACATGCCAATTCGTCAACTCGTGACTGATTCTGTTCGAGCAGAGCATTATGTCTAACACTTCTTCTCTAGCAGATACCATGAAGGTTGGGCGATTTTTATAAGTAATCCAAGATTTGAAATACTTAAGCATTCCATCAGACTGGAGCTTCTCAAATTGATATCTAAGCTGCTCCAGATGATGTGATGAGTATCAGCATCACTGCCCACAATCAGCAGAACGCCTTTTATTGGGAGTAAACGACAACTCGTTTGAAATCATCCATTGGGATGGTTCATCATGTGGTAAATACACCACAAAACGAAAGACGTATTTCCTATTGAGGTCACCAACAGAAATATCAATTGTGACAGCACATACATCTCTGGTTGTTAACTCAGAAATGAGTGTAGCAACGTCAGCGCTATTTACGAGCACGCATGCACAAGGTATGGTACGCGAGTTTGCCATTTCATGTTTCTGAAAGTAACAAAAACTGGGTCCACTAGGTTACCTAGATAAAAGTTCACAAAAGAAAGGTTTTTGAACTAGCGCTACTTGAGCTGTACCATTTACATGAGTCTACAAAGATTAATCGTTTCTGATATTTTATGCTGAAGATTGGTCTAACTAAGCTATCCTAACCGTAGCCACTACCCAAACTAGGCAGGATTAAGCTTTTCGCAATCTCAGAACGAAAAAGACCAGCAGCGAAAAAAAAACTGATCGGTATCTCTTAAAAGTCGCCAAAGGCAAAAAGCACAGAATACACTGTGTAAAACGCATAATGCGGAACCATAAAGGTAAAAATTTAAACTAAAGTACAACGTATCAATAATCCCACCCTTATTTTGCCTCAGGCTTGAGACTGAAGAAGGGCAGCCGATTATCTCGGAGAAACACAAGGTCACCTGCACCATTGCTCCGGGTAGCACAGGAAGGGCATTATACTGTAGAGGGCGCCCTGGTACTCCACAGGCTCCGTTTGCGGTTAGATTTTATTTAGACCCCCTAACCATTCATTCTTAGGCACGGTAAGCTTAAAGCTGCATGAATTAGAGGTCACCTGTGAGGTGGACTTTTACCACCGGAACAGGCAGTCCGTAGTGTTAATTCTTAGCCAATTGAAACAACCGCTACCGACACTACACGGCTATCTAGGCTGATCGGGAAAAGGAAGTTAACATTGATGATTAACTCCTGATGTGCCCAAACAGCCCTAGAAAAGTAGCATTGGTATGTCTATGCGATCAAATGCCTTGCTAAAGTCCGTATAAAGAGCTTCTACGTGGTTTCCATTGTCCATTGCATTCAACGAATAGTCAACAAATTGAAGTAAATTTGTTGAGGTCGAGCGGCCTTTGAAGAAGCCATGTTGTGTGTCAGTAATTCTATTTTTGATTTGAAGAAATAGTTTTTCGTTGACAATTGACTCGAAAAGTTTTGGAATACAAGAGATAATGGCAATACCACGATAATTACGTATGTCAGATTTTCGGCCAGATTTAAAGATAGGCACTAAAAAGGAGCTTTTCCATATTTTTTGGGAAGATTCCGGATTCAAGGGATTTATTAAAAAGCCAAAACAATGGCGCTGTAAGTTCTTTTGCTAAATTTTTCATAAATATTGGTGGAATCGTGTCAGGGCCGGCACCTTTTGAAGCTTCCAAATTCATTAGAGCGTCTGAAATTTCCCGCTCATGGATTTGATTTACACCAATATCTCTAGAAAATTCCGGATAAAACGCAAAATAATTGCGATCACGGTCTTCTTCCGAAAATGTAGTATAGATTTCTTGGAAAAAAATTGCATATAGATTGCAAATTTTATCTGAGTTGTCACCCACATTTTCATCAAGGTGCATAACGGATGGAAAATTGTCAGATTTTAGTTTTGTTTTTACGTAATTGAAGAAGTTCTTTGGACAGGACTTTATTTCAAGTTCAGTTTTTGAATTGTATTCTTCAAAAGCATCACTGATGGCAAGATTCAGTTGATTGCAAATGTCCAAATATTTTGCTAGGTTTTCATCTTTCTGGTGTTTCTTATAAATTTTGTGTGCTTTTTGCTTCCGATTTTTCAGATTTTTTATGTGGTTGTTATACCATATTGGATTTTTTGCACTGAGGTTTCGCCGTATTTTTTTGGAAGGAATTTCTTGTTTTATGATTTCTAGTACAGTTTCATTGAATATGTATGCAGCAGTTTCAACATTTCCTTCATTTCTGATTATTTCTTGCCAATTAACACTATTTAGTCTACATTTAATTTTTCCATAGTCTGCTGATTTGTATTCAAAGGCTTCCTCGTATTCATAGTCGTTGGGTCTTGCATTCTTATGGATGAATAGGGAATATTCGATTGCTGTGTGAAACGCTTCATTTTTCCATAATGGATTCAATGACTCAGTTACGCAGAAATCTTCGTAAATGTTTGTCAATAAGAAATCCAAATAACAGTTTTGTCTGTTTTTAATATGATTAATTTGATTTAGTCCTAAATTTGCGGTTTTATCGAAAATAAACTGCAATGTTTCATTGTCCCCGACTACTGGGAGTAAAATACATTCATTTTGGTGTCGTTGTACGCCGATGCAGGCAGCGTGATAGGTCCGCTTACAGTTGCCTTGGCAGCGCCAAAGAAAACGATTGTCGTTTTGTGTACAGTTCACAACACCACACTTCATTTTGCACACGCGTCGATAAAAAAATGTAAATTAAAAGCTTACGCGAGGTGCGCCCGCGGGTCAAATAAAAATGTTTATTAAAAAAAAAGTTAAAAGGTAAAAATATACAAGAGCGCCGAGACAGCGCGTCCGAACACAACGGAGGTTCGTAATGCAATGCAATTATTGCCCCCGCAATTGGCGCATATGAACTCATCGGTGTCTTCCTTTGCTGGACAGACGTCCTTGTCGTGAGAAGAACCTCAGAAAATCATGCCTTTAGCATCTATGCGGCAATTTTTTGTATCATGACCCCACTTTTGGCACCGACGGCACTGAGTGGGGTTCTGGTAATTTCCTCCAGGTTTCTGTAAATGTTCCCATGTCACACGGACATCGAACATAAGTCTAGCTTTTTCTAAAGCTTTAATATTGTTTAGTTCTTTTTTGTTAAAGTGAACTAAATAATATTCTTGAGAAAGCCCTTTCCGAACAATGCCAGATTGGGTTCTCTTTTTCATAATGATTACTTGGACTGGGGAAAATCCTGGTATATCATTTATTCCATTTTTGATCTCTTCAGGTGATTTATAGTCACTTGAGAGACCTTTCAAGACGACTTTGAACAAACGTTCAGTTTTGTCGTCATAAGTAAAAAATTTGTGCTTCTTCTCTTCAAGATGTCTGAGAAGAAGTTCACGATCTTTAAGAGTTTCCGGCAAAACGCGACAGTCTCCTTTCTTTGCGATTTGTTCGGAAAATTTGTCTAGAGCATCGAATTGATTGCTCATTTCGATGCAATTATCAATATTATCCATTTCGCCCTTGGAAGAAAGTTCGCATTCCGGAGAAACGTGCTTTCTTCCATTATTGCCAGTTTTAAACCCCCTTTTTTTTAAAGGAAGTTGTAAATTCAGAGACTCACCCTTTCTTTTGTTTGTAGCTGCAACCATGTGCGCAACCATGTGAATAAACGAAAGAATACGAGACCCCATAAGAGGTGTTTTCCCAAGACAGTGTCAAAGAAGGATTACCACCGCTAGCTTTCACCAACGGGTCCAACGAAAAATCGAAGGCACGGGTCCAAACAAGGATCGCAAAGCCATCAATAGTAGAAAAAATAATACTGAAAAGTACCGTCTCATTTTACGACCCAAAAGACGAAGAGAGAATTTAAACAACTTAAATGGTTACTCATTGACAGTGACTTAAGCGCCACCTTCGTAAGAAGGGTCACTGTTACCGTAGAGACTAGATACTTTTTTAACAGGGCAGGTTGGTTTTCTCAAAAACGTTGTGTAACTCAACCAATCGAATTCAAGTCAACCAATCAATTCCGCTCCTTGAAACCTAATCGAACCATAATTAGCAACTATAAACAACATTCGAAATTCGAGTTAATGGTGGAGACGCATGGTCTTTCACGGTTGTTCGAAAGTAGATCGCTAAGTAAATGTTGGTAATTCAATTCAAAATACTTACTTTTATCAAACCTAATTCTAAAAAAATATCCAAAATAAATCAAATAGTTTTAATGAATTCTAGTTCTATCGATTTAATTTCCGAAAGAGCGTGAAACAAAACTTATGAACTATTGGTACCTTACAACAATCTTTTTAAAATATTTCCAGGCCTTTTGGGCTCGCATCATGGAGTACACTTAGGACAAGGTTACTTGGTCGCCAGAGCGCTTATGGCTTAGATATCCAACGTAGGAAGCGCTTCAGGGACGATGTGGGCTTGAAATACGGTCTTGATTCTTTTCACCGTAGTCTAGGATGGCCGCACAGCGTATTCACGGGTTGTTAGGCGTCCCGGAATTATCATGCGCTGGAGTAGCTGCTTGCCACCTAGTGGCGACCGAGCATTTTTCGGTATGGATCTTGGCAATCCAGTCCAAACACCCACGTTGAATGAGGTTGTCACCTCTTCAACGTAAACTTGTAATGTCCGAGCACTCTCATCACATTTTCAATAAATAAAGTTCTTACCTTATAGTCCAACCGATTTTGCCTGACACTCTTAGTTTGACGTAGATGAACCACAAATCGAAAACTAGTCAAATTGAAATCAAATCTAGATTGGAAACTGATTAGAACTAGGTTTACTTTACACAACTGGCTTCAAAGCAATTTTTCGCTGATTGTTTCTTCTACATTGATCTCGAAAGGCAACTGAATTACTCAGAAATGATCTTCTGATCGCATATTGTGCTAAGTCAGTCCTGTGTCAATGTTGGGTTCAATCGAAACATCTAGAGCTCGGAGGGTACTACTCATAACGCGAATGTTTCTTGTACTCAGATTACAGGCTTTCTTGATCAAAAACAAATCATCGACAGACAATCCTGTTTTTTTGTGAGTTACTTGATTCTGAGTCCACAGCGAAGGTAATCCTCTGAGGTTCGATAATTTTACGAATCCATTATCGTTTGATGTTTTGTCTCACATAAAAGAGCTCACAACACTATTCCCGACTTGAGCAACATCTTCGTTTAGAATGTTTAGCAGATTCTCTTGTTTTTGGACTGCACCAATGAGACCGTCCTCTCCCTACTTCAGTGAAACAAAGATTGCAAAATGCGAGGTTTCTTTATCTGTTGTATATTGAGGGGTCGTCATTTCCTTTTCAAAGGAGTCGACTTATTTGTGAGACTTGTACTTGAAGGTGTTAAAAAAACTTTAAACTTATAAGCTATTTCGTCTACCTGCTTATTTCTTATCTCTTTTTTGATATTTAATTTATAAGCCTTGATTGTAGTTAGCCTCGGAACTTAGTATGGTATGGTAAAATTTGTTTTCGCATTTAAAACAACAATAAGTGGTCAAACCTAAAAGTTCTTACATGTTTTCCGCTTGTAAAAAACGTGATTTTTCCAATGCAGTAATCGCTTTTTTTAATTAAATGCACCAAAACCTTAGCCTCAGTCGATTTGTAGTTAGCCTTGAAAGAGCCCTACAACAGCAAATTAAATATCGAGCCTAACTACAAAGGCATTCATTACGTGATGCTAAAATTTGAAATTTTCGACCCGCTCCGTAACGCTTTTTGTATGGAAATTTTTTTTTGCATGAGCCGTAACGCTTGAGCCTACTCCCCCTTCTCCCTAGAGCATTACGTAATTTGTGGATGCCGCCAAATCGCTAACCTTCGTTTCGTTATTTTGTCCACTGTAGCTTTTAGACGATAAAGCTAAGTATACAGATGATTTTAAGTAGTTTTTACCAAAAGTAATTTTGACAGCTGAAGAATCTATTCACGAATTACTTCACAGAATGTCTCAAAAATCTTTCGACTAGTCTTCAAAGCGTGTACATTTCAACATACAAACTCCATGGCAACAGAAGTTTGTTATTCAGTGAACATTTTCTAACACGCATTCTGCTTATTGACGATTTCCTTTATAATTTCTCTTTATAATCTATAGTTCTAAATAACAATTCTAAGAATATATTAACCTTTTAAACATAATTTTTATTTGCAAATACTAATGGCTCAATATATATTCAGAGGTTAGCATTTAAGTGAAATGCCCTCTAACACCCAGCTCGATGGAACAGTAAGCTTGATCTGAGCACTACTTGCTAGTACCTGAATTAAAATGTTGCATTTTTTACAGATCATTGAACATCTTATCAATAATTATAGTGGACGTAATATTAGTGAAGAAGCTGACGAAAAGAAATCGTCAACGTCGACGACGTCGCCCAGCTTATCGTGTTCAACCTTATCTTAGGCAACGCAATACAAAAGGCTGATATGCCGTTGACGTAAGTATTTATTAAAATAAGTAATGATCATTTAATTTAAGATGAAAATGCCATCCTTTTTAGTTTTAAGATCTGATGATAAGTCCACATCTCTTCACCGAAAATTTCCACATGACTGTAGCAACGCTTTTTACGGCATGGTAGAGAACAAGTTGTCTCCGAGACGAAACACTCGTCCATACGACACTATTCCTCAAAAACTTAAATTAGCTATCGTTCTTGAGCAAGTACTGATAGAGATGCATTAGGTAACTGAGGAAACATTTTCACATAAAAAAACTTTATGTGAACGGTGGAACAAGATGACATTCAACTTATTTAATTATTACATTGCGGAACACGTTTTTGTCTCAAGCATCAAAATACCACTATTAACTAAATTAAGGGCTGCCGAATCCATTGCCGTTATCAAAAATATCATAGCACGTCTAGTTTTTGAGATATTGACTGTTAAAAATGCTAAATTTGACCATTTGAGCCAACTTGTATGCAAGTTTCCAAGCTTTCATGGTAGGCTTTGGAAAATTTAACGATCATGGACACACGAGCCATAATGTCAGCCCATTTATCCGCCTACATTCATACCACACGCATGACACTTATCGTTCGTGGAAGATAATGAGGCATGAACGCAAACAAGACAGACACACACCACCCACTGGTTGGCGCCGATCACTGTGTGTCAACACTTGTAGCATTCGCTGAACAACTCTCATTCTGATCGAGAAACAAGGCGAATATTTTTTATTTTCTGTGCTATGTTTGCAACCAAAGGGGTGTTCAATGGTCTAATAGATTATAATTAGGTTGTTAAATGCTGCATTATCAGTAAATATGGAAGTAATTACCAATTTATTGCAAAACAGAAATCACCCAAACGACTCGATACAGTCGCAGTCTGTGAGAGTTGCTGCTGCCGAACGCTCTCGTGCCACGTATCAAACGAGAGAGTGAATGTTTACATTCATAGGGCTCTCCGAATGCGATGTGTCACGAACTGCTATGGTTCGCAAACTGTAACACTCTCCGAATATGGTTCGATCGGCTTATTCTGATCCGAAAACCAAAAACACTGATTTCATGGTAATTTATTCGCTGAATTTGCCACGGAATCCAAACTTCATGGGTATAACAATTATTGTCAACAAAGTTCATAGTAATTTCGATGCTCAAAAGTTATTTTACGATGGTTTCAAAAAGTATTATATTTTGCCATATAAGAGAAACGAAGAATTTTGTATGGAGACTGCAAGCATGTTAGAAAAATCGATTTAACCTAAATTTAATTGTGCAATTTCAAACAAATAATATCTGAAATGAAAATTTCGGTCATATATTGCATGCTTGGTGGATTAGATCACAGAGAAGTTTGATAAATCATACTTAAAATTCGATGTAAACATCAACGAAAATAGTATTTCATACAACTTTGGCGATCTGTAGCTAAAAATTGTGACGTGCTGGAACATTTCTGAGAACGGCATCAGATACAGCAACCCCAAATCTACCAGAGTCATATAATTTGATCCTTGAGACACGCAAAAATGACATTTTTGTTGCGCTGTGTTATCCGTCATCAATAATGTTTCCTTGGATCATTTATGTTTTTTGTTTTTACAGATTCATGGCATCGGGTGATCTGCAACGTCATATTGCTTCAACGTACAGAGTCAGCAAGCAATATATTGGGACAATAATTGACCAAGTATGCAATGCACTGATCGAAGCATTGCAATGCACTGTGCCGCAGTCGTCGTTTTGTCATTCGGTTTTTACTTAGGCCTTAACGAATAGAAATATGCTACAAATACGATCGCTTATTAATTTTGTCTTTTTTATATTATTTTTCAGGATTTTTTCTCGTTGATGATCCTTGCCATATGCGACGCGTCATACAAATTTACATTTTTAGACATGGGAGCATATGGCAGTGAAAGCGACTGTGGTGTATTCAGTGATTCAAACTTCGAAAGAGATGTTTTGAATGATAGGCTATGTTTTCCAGAAGATGCCACGTTGAATGGAGTAAAACTTCCATTCTTCTTCGTTACTGACGATACCTTTCCACTATGTAAAAGAATCATGAAGCCGTATAGTTCGAGAGGATTTCCAGATGAAGAGAAGATTTTCAAATATAGATTGAGTAGAGCTAGACGATGCATTGAAAATGCATTTGGAATTTTGTGCGCAAAATGGGCCTGTCTAAAAAAATCTCTTTATAGTTCACCAGATACAGCTCATAAAATAATTACGGCATGCTGTCTGCTACATAATTACCTAATTATCAACAAATACAGAACATACTGCTCACCAGTAGATGTAGACAGATTAGATTTGGATGGGAAGTAAGTTGAAGGAACATGGAGAGTAACTATGGTCAGCAGGGCAGAATCTATGTACCACTCACGGTTGCCAACACTAGTGGGTCGAAATTTGGACTATGAATGATTATGAAACGGTATAACTTTGATAGTTTTTTATGAAGAAAACTTGAATATTTATGCATGCTGTTTAAAAGTATTATAATTTATATTTTTAAAACAAGTACTGGCATCCTAGCTATCGATTGCAGTCGATAGATTGCCAAGAGATTTATTCTGAATGGATTTAAAACTTTTCATATAATAGAAAGTTGGTTTTCTGTTTTGGGGTAACTTATACCGTAAAATCGGGTGTAATTGATCAGAAGGGTGAAATTGATCATCGTATCACACGATTTTATTTATGCGTAATGGAGCACAAATATCAATGTAAGCTGCAGTAAATGAACGTTGTTTGTCGTAACTATTGTCGAATTGTGTCTTGTGAAGTTTTTTGCGTTGATGAATGTTTATTACTATGAAAATAATGTAAAATTTCTAAATCATGCACGGTACAGTATTGACAAACACCTATTAACTTCTATTTCTAAGCAAGGATTTAGACAAAGTATAAACCTGAAAGTTTGTGAGGATGCTTGAGATATATCCGCAAACCAGGTTTCATCACCAAAACTCGTACCAATTAGCTCAGATGGTTGAAATAATTGAATTTCTGTTACGATATCATTGATTTCCTTAGTGAATTGCATACATTTAGGCGTTTTCCGCAATACTTGAAATTTAACTATTCGTTATTTATGTAAATACTAGTTTACCCGACGTGGCTAGCCACGTTCCAACGAAATTTTAGAGCAAAATGCTACGTATAATCTTTCAAATCGGATGATACTGATGACCGCAAAATCACCTAAATTTATGTTGTGGCCATACTCCATCGAGAACGTGGGTTCAATACTGTTGTAGTTTTCTAATCTGAAATAATTATATCCTTATATGCTGTTGTAGTGTTTCTTCTGCTGTGAAGTATTTCAAAAGTTACAGAATCTTCTAGCATATTCTCCCAAATAGCTGCTACAAAGTAGTATGATTCATTGATATTTTTCAAAATCACAGTTGTGGTGAAAAGACCATCGACTCAGGAAAATATCGAGTCAAGGAACAGGAATGTTTTGGAAATCTACAATTTGTTTTAAGGCGAGGTAGGTCGTCATTGAAATTTGTACGCGTCGTTGATGATTGTTGCTAATTCATATCACGATTTCGGATCAAAGAAAATTAGTTGGTTTAGCACTGACACAGCTGAAAAAGTATCAGCATACTTTATGCATGTTAGCGCGTACTGTGATACATTTTCAAGTTAATATGAACTGTCAAGACTGAGTTTTGTCACTTTGAAATGCAGGCTGAAAAGTCATCATTGTTGCCAAAATGAATGACGGGCTACTTAGCCTTAAGTATGCATCTAAGAGTCGATATCGAGTCATTAAACATCATGGAGATTTCGCTGTAAATTAATAAAATCGTATATTTGGCGAACATTCATCTCATTCATCTTTATCTTGCTTTTAAATTTGTCAAACTCGTTTTTGAATCTGAGTTGGAACTGGAGAAACCCGTTTCACATTTTCAACTCCAGTCCGATTCAAGTTCGACCAAATTACAATTTGCTTGAAGTTGATTTGTTCACGTTATAGGCACCAACCAAATTCCTATACAGACGACAATGATGAAGTGTTCGAGAATATTCCATGAATTGGAATGAACAAAGTTCCAGAGAACTCCAGAATATTCTGTCAAAAAGCTGTTGTAGTGCTCTACAATTTTCAATTGTAATGTTTCGATGTTAAAATTGACCGTTGTTGTGCTCATAAATTACTGTTGTAGTGTTCAACGAAACTTTTAGATGAAACATTTCAAAGCGTTACTGACAGACAAAAATGGGATTTTATATATATGATTGCATTGTTAAGATTTTGACAAGCATATTCGGATTCAGGGAGCTCAAATTTATCACGTAGATTTGTTTTGGAAACTAACAATAATCGCATTGACAAGTGATCAATTTCACCCCGAAATGAGATCCCCTGATTTTTTTTATTTTAGAGATATTTGTTAACACTTAAATGACATTTGTTAGAAAATTTCGGTACATGAGTCGATGAGGCTCACCTTCGTACTTGTTTTCGTGCATTTAGTTGTTTGGCATTGTTAACATTATAGAAAGCAGACTAGAAATACCGTAAAAAATTATCAATTTCACCCGGTATGGAGTATGAATCGAACAAAATTGAATGAATAACGAACATTTGTTGGGTATTGCATACTTCTAGGCGTTTAACGTTGTATGGAAATTTCTGACTTAGATTACAAAAATGGTCCCTGTTCCGTACGGAACGAGCCGTAAACATGTGCGACTCAAAGTGTATCCGAATGTGGCCCCTTCTCGACCCACCCTGACTTCGGCACTGAGTGCACGGGTATCAACAGAGAGCGTGAGTACCATGTGAGTGACCAATAAGAACCCAAGTGCCGTGAGTTCCCTATGAGTGATGTATCCCCGACGAGAGTTCCAGTGAGTTCCGTCAGTGAGTGCTGTTCCAGAAGCTTCGAGAATGAAAACCTCCGAGAATGAGAACCGTCGAGACTTCTAGAAACTGAACGCACTGATATAAATACGCGACCGCTCCACCATGGGAGTTAGTCTTGTTTCAACCGCCGCGAGTTAAACATCGAAGTGAAGTGTTCCAAAAGTGAAAGTACAGTGAATAGTATAAAGAGTAAAGTGAAGTGACAAATAAAGTGCATAGTTGACTGTAGAATCAGTGGTGTTGATTCCCTTTATCCGAAATATATAGTCTACTCCGTCCCGAACGGAGTTGGCCACGGTTAACGCGCCAACAGTCACAGTTTGTGAAAATGCTAAGAGCTAAGAGATTTGAGACCGTATTCAAGTTCTATGATAACTAGGCTATCAAAGATAAGTGGCCAACTATTCAAAGCTATATCAAATAGTGATCGTAGAACAGATTGTTTGTAAGCGTTTCGAAAATGCTAAAATTGTGTCAACATTTAATATTCGTATAAAAAGCCTCAAATGTTCTTGATTCAAATAAAAACCGCTCTTACATGAAGTGTCATACTAATATTCTTTAGTTTGGCATTCGTTTTGCTTAACTGATTAACAGAAATGATGATATTTCGTTTAGTATGTGGTGGAAAACACACTATCAAAGTTACCCGCATTATCAAAGATACCCCGTTTTACGGTACTCTTTTTTCCTCACTTGCATCGAAGAGCCTGGGCTAGAAATTGCTTAGATTTGCTGTTCGAAAACTTTGTCTAAAATATCGAACTGATTGCTTGGAAAAATGCGCGAGTTAAGCTAAGTATGCTGTTCCGCTCAAGAAAAGTAAAAATTTCTGCTGAAGAAATTGTCAAGAAATTTTCTACAGTGAGCTCAATTTGAAATGACATTTCTTTTCAACTGCGTACTGCGATCAAAGAAAAATGGTTTTCTTGACCATTTCTTGCAAGAAATTCTCCACGCCGCATCGAGATAGAGATAGGCGATTACTTTTCTATTGAAGTGCATACTTCGCTTTACGGAGAAACGACCTTTTTTCTTCTTTGTCACGTTTAGTGACAGTTTTGAAACCCACTTTTTTGGTAGGAAATTGTGAATTCAGAGATTCACCTTTCCTTTTGTTTGTGGCAGCAATCACATTCAGTAAATAATCGACGAGATCGTCTAAGAGATTTTTTTCAAGACGATGTACGAGAAGGATTATCACAGCTAGCTTTTGCTAACGGGTCCAACGAAATCGAAGGCAGGGTTTGTTTGGAATGGGAATGTTTTGGAATTTCAATTTAGAATCGACACTTTTTGTAAATGATCGTGAAATCCGAGGTTTATTCCTGAGATCCATTATATCCTTCATTGTTGTCGAGGTAATCGTCGTCATGATTTTTGGTCCTATTTTCTTTTTGAAAATGACCCTTAGTTGTCACATATGTAACCGTTGGGTGAAATCATTTAGGTCTACATATGATGTAACTCATTGTTTCCTATTCTATCTCTACGGTTTGGCATTGCAAATGAATACTTATTTATTTTAAATATTTTTTATTTGTTGAGTTTAACTTGAGAAATGCTCATATCAAATATTTAAAGTATTTAGTTAATTTCACACATTGTGACCCTTATAATTCCTACGATTAATGTGCCATCCGCAAATCCCATTCGATCTACGCATTCCTCTCCCCGCACACGTTTTACTGCTGAAGTCTGCTTTCGTCATCATCAAGTGATCACCCATTCGTATTTGAGCCAACACACCATCAATACCTATCTTCACACACCAAGCAGCCCCAAGGAATCGAGAGGGCACTTGAATATGTTATCCAGTGTGTGCAAATGGCATAAAAGTTGGATTTTCTGAAACATTAATTTCGATTTTTCCTCCTCTTTGGCTGCTCACCCCCGGCATCGCATTTTCTGCCTCAGAGCAAGACGATTGGACTAACACAACATGCAAACCGTCTGGACACAATTCCCAGGATCCCAAATGTGATTGTCAGATTTATATGCACAACACCATCAGGCACTTGATGCATTCTCGCCAGCGCAGGGATTTTGCTCTAAATCTAGTGCTGTTGCATCGGGGTTAGCATCGATCTTGCATCGAACTGACAGCAAAGCACAACCTTCCTCGTGTAGGTTTAGGGGTCAGCCATACCTATTGCAATTGGGGGAGCCTTCTGCCTTCTGTTCGGTGGCAGCTCTCTAGGGTAAGTGAGTTTTGTGTTTTAATCCAGATAATGGTTTCGATCCATTTGTATGGTGGCGGTGGTGGCCTCTTGGCCATTTGAAATGTAAGATTCACCCGGATAGGCATTGAACGAGTGCATCATCAGGAGGCATTGCGATACAGTCATACGTCGATATATAACGTAATATTTACCTCGATTTTTATTTCAATTATAATTCAGCGCAAAAAAATTGATGTTAAAAAATGCTTTTGCGAATATAACGATTTTGCTTTAATCTTCTAATAAATCTTCGAGCTGTTTAGTAGAATTCCTGTAAGTAGATGAAAAAACCGAATTTAGTACTATACCATTTAATTCCACTAGAGTTTGTATCCTTTGACAGATACGCGTATTTCGACCTCAACTGTAAGTCGAGTCTAATACACGACACTGAAGACGGCCTTACAGTTGAGGTCGAAATACGCGTATCTGTCAAAGGATACAAACTCTAGTGGAATTAAATGGTATAGTACTAAATTCGGTTTTTTCATCTACTTTAATCTGCTGCAAAAAAAAATTTCAAGAGAGTTCTCCAAAAATTACTCATGGTATTTCTCATAGAATTCCTCCAAGGATTTAATGTTTTCAGGCGCATTCTCTCCAATTCATCTGCCACTTTTTGTTGCACCTTTAGAGATAGGGTATATGGATATTGGCGTACCGGAGGTTTGTCTCTCCGTTCCTCGCATATCTCTATTCGGTGCTCAAAGAGAGGTGTAACTGTTGGCTTATCTGGTTGGGCACCTAAGAACAGTTTTCTAACCTCAACAAACTGTTGTAGCTCAGAATCTGTAAAAGGATCGTGCGGAATCTTAGGTATCGGTGAGATATTGGCCTCAACGATAACACAGTCCTTAATAGTGGGACAGATCTGAAACTTCTGTCAGAAATCGATACCAAGTATGCATTCTGCGGAAAGAATTTTCACCACGTTTCGAAGGGATTGAGAGTTGGCCCAGAACCTCTAGCTCGGACGCATTTGCAGATCGCACCACTACAGGTTGTCTGACTGGACGCAGTTTTTGACCATTTAACTTGTGGAATACATGCTCGCTAATCAAAATCAGCTAACTCCCAGAGTCTAAGAGACCTTTGGAGGGTGGGCCATAGATTTTAAATTCCCCGTAAGGTCGGTTGTTGTGCGTGTCTCCAATACAAAGGTCGAGAACCTGGAACTCATCACTCGAATAAAACTCTTCCCGAACTGGTTCCCAAAACTCGGCAAGGGTAATCCCTGGTAGAGATGGGATTTACGCGGTTGGGCTTGACGGTCGACGTTTTTGGACCGTCTGCAAGCCGTTTTTTTGGCAGTAAGGGCAGTTCTGAGTTTCAAACGCATTAAAACCGTAGACAGCACAGGGAACCTCTGTAATTCCTACACTGCTTTAAGGCATAATTGGTTTGTCGGCAGTACAAACACTCGTTCCGAGGAGGTCTATGGCTTTCGATGAGCATTTCTAACGTCCTCGTGGGCTTGGAGGGACTCTCTTTTGGATCTGGTTCTTTTGACTGGTCGGCTTGTGTAGTCGGAGTCGGTTTCTTGTTAACCTGATCGCTTTGCTTCTTTGGGTTTGATTCATTTGATTGGGAATTGAACTTCGTATTCTGATACTGAACTGGTTTAAAAGGATGTCTATGATTTTGACCCTTCGGTTCGCGTCGGTCAGTCTTCGTTACCGAAATAGCAATCGCTGATTTCTCATAACCCTAAACTTTCGCGTATAACGAGAAAACCGAAGCGTCAATCATGTAACCGGGTTCTAGCAGATCTGGTAGACTATGTATCGGCTTCCAAAGAAGCGTTTTTTTATAGTCCGCTCGCATATTACTTTTCAGGATATCGAGCTGTTCGTGGTCGCTCATAGGAATGATCATTGAACGAAACATGCTCTCCATATCGTAATAATACTCTTGGAATGTTTCATTCCTTTGCTGGCGCCTTTGGTAAACCCTAATGCGAACTAGCGAATCAAGCTCAGGGTGGGCAAATGTTTTATGGAGTTCACTGACCAGCTGACAAGAAGTCCCGAAGAGCGCATCGTCATGTACCAGTTGAGAGCTGGCCAAGTGAACAGATGAAAAGCAGAATATAAAAGCTCGGCCTCCGAGGTTCTTTCCGAAAGTGCTAACTGGGACATCAGAACAAGGAACTCATTCAATTTGAGTCCTTGATCAGTTCCGGCATACTTTTTCAGCTTCCATTTTGATACGGGCAACGATTTGTGGCCGTAATGACTGCGAGGAGGGTCTGTAACACCTGCATGCTGATGCGACGGTATCGCTGGGCCTAGTAATGGCCAACCCGAAATAGTCTGAGGAACGTAAGGGTTCCCAGTGCTCGGGATAATCAAAGGATGTGACTGGTGGTAGACCAGTGGATGCTACCCCTGACGCTTGACCTACAGGATTTTCAATCTCATCGAACAATCTATCAATCCCTGCATCCTCTTGTTCAACCTGCGCTACTGCTCGTTTACCGTAAAAGAATTCATTTAATCGAGCCAGGACTGCTTCCTCAATCATATCTTCCGTCGACAAATGATTTTATACAAGGATCAATCGAGTTCCAAGGTGCCACAACCTCGACTGATACCTGGGTGGCACTGTTTTGGCTAAAACTTTAATGGTACCGTCTATTTCCGTGAACTTGTCCATACAAACCTTGAATTCTTCGGCAGGGTCGCGTTTCAAGACCAAGAGAGGATTTTCAACTGCTTTTTCCGCTATCAATGCTTCTCTAAGATTCCTCCTTTTTTGAGCAATCGCCTCATTATCATTGAAAACAATTTTCCACACCTCCAGCTCAAAATCTAACTCGTCTTCAACTAAGTGATCAACCCTTATGTCGTAAAACATCTGCTTCAATTTCATCACTATTAAATTCTGATTACTGTCCGCCATTTTCAGATTTTTTTTAATCTCAATTCTTTAGCAATAGCATAAATTTACTTCTCAATTCAATTTACTTTATCCTAAATCCAAAATCAATTAATCCTAAATTTCAATTCCATTTTATTCTTAAATTCGAATTAAATTCACTTTTTAAATCAAATCAATTCAATATAAAATAGTACAACTATGGAAAACAAACCCGATAATTTTAAATGTAACATATGTAATTGATATGATTTATGATAATGGACCAAACAGAGCATCTATTTCGACGAAACACAACGAAACAATTACGATGAACAAAGGAACAATCGTGAGTCTCCCGGAGCAAGCAAAAAAATGTTCTTGGAACAAGGATAATTTTTTCTTTGGATCGCCAATCTCCAACGTGTTGACTCGCCGCCTAGCTCCCACAAGGTGGTAGGGTCGCCGACCAGAATGTTGCGGCTCATCCAGGGTTGTTCCAGGCTCCAAGGTGGGTTTCGCGGACACTTCTCACACCGGCGTCGGACTTTAGATTGTTCAGAGAAGGAGATTTTCCTTGCTGTCCACACACACACACACACACACACACACACACACACACACACACACACACACACACACACTGGGTTGCACTGTACATCCTGTTCGTCGTACGGTGTAGGTGGCCAGACCGTAGGCTCGTGCGTCGGAAAAAGAGTTTCGATAATAACCTTCATTTTCTCCGGACATCTATCGGGTGGTATTGCTGGACCTTTCATCTTTGCCATGGCCACCTTGTAGGCATTCCCCCACGGGTTTTCGTTGGCATTGCGGTAGAGCTCTTCCAGGCACGCTTTCTTGCTGAGCTTGATTGCCTTGTTGAGTGCGGCCCTTGCCGCCCTATAGGGCAATCTTCTTTCTTCTCTTTCGACGTTGTTGCTAGCCCTCTGCATCCTCCTCCTAGCTTGGAAGCAATGTGCGCGTAGGTCACCGATCGTCGAATTCCACCAGTAGGCTGGTCGTCGACAGTTTCTAGGTTTCCCCATCCTCGGCATAGTTGCATCGCACGCCCGCGATAGGGCTGCAGTCAACTCCTCTGCGCTTAGGTTTACTAAGTTATTCTCACGCCTCATCGCTTCCACGAACACGTCCTTGTTAAAAATCTCTGTTTTCCACCTCCGCTCGTATATCTGGGCTCCACTCGATTCCATCTGCAAACAGCGCCCAAAGCGGTACCGAATCGCTTGGTGGTCGCTGTGGGTGTAATCCTCGCATACTCTCCAGTTCATATCACGTATCATTCCTGGGCTGCAGAAAGTGACATCGATGATAGACTCTCGACCATCCTTACGGTAGGATGTACACGACGAAGAGACCCGTGTAACGAACGAGGAACTGGTCGTGGTATCGAAAGCCTTACCAGTGAAGAAGGCACCGGGTCCGGACGGGATTCCAAACTTGGCCCTTAAAACGGCAATCCAGGAGAATCCAGACATGTTCAGGACTACACTGCAAAAATGTATGGAGGACGGAAACTTTCCCGACATTTGGAAGCGACAAAAGCTGGTGCTGCTACCAAAGCCAGGTAAGCCGCCCGGCGATCCTTCTGCATATAGGCCGATATGCTTGTTGGATACTGTCGGAAAACTGTTAGAGAGAGTGATTCTTAACAGGCTTACGAAATATACGGAGAACGAGAACGGTCTATCGAACATGCAGTATGGATTCCGGAAAGGTAGATCTACGATAGATGCCATCCGAATGGTAGTGGAAACCATGGAGACGGCACAGAAGCAGCAGAGGAGAGGGAACCGATATTGTGCGGTTGTCACTCTTGACGTTAAAAACGCTTTCAACAGCGCCAGCTGGGTAGCAATTGCCGACTCGTTGCACAGGTTGAGGGTGCCTAAGTATCTATGTCAGATTCTGAAAAGCTATTTTCAGAACCGGACACTGATATATGAAACAGATGCCGGGATCAGAAATCTGTTGGTTACGGCGGGCGTTCCACAGGGATCCATCTTGGGTCCCACCCTTTGGAATGTCATGTACGATGAAGTGCTGAAGCTGAACCTGCCCAGAGGAGTCAAGATTGTCGGTTTTGCGGACGATGTAGTGCTTGTAGTGATCGGCGAATCACGGGAAGAGGTGGAGGTACTGGCAACGGAGGCGATAGATGCCGTGGAAAATTGGATGCGAGAGAAGAAGCTAGCGTTGGCCCATCAAAAGACTGAATTGGTTATGATCAGTAACCGGAAGGCAGTACAAAATGTGAGCATCATGGTCGGTGAGTGCATCATAAACTCGAAGCGAGAAGTGAAACACCTGGGCGTGATGTTGGACGACCGTTTGAATTTCAACAGTCACGTCGACTACGTCTGCAATAAGGCGACAAAGGTGATATCGGCCTTATCCCGAATTATGCCTAACAATTCTGCGATTACCAGTAGCAAGAGGAGGCTACTGGCGAGCGTGTCAACGTCGATCATCCGGTATGCAGCTCCAGCGTGGTCGGCGGCACTGAAGACAGGACGAAATCGTGCCCAGTTGAACCGTACGTTTAGGCTGATGGCAATGCGTGTAGCGAGTGCGTATCGAACGATATCATCGCACGCCGTGCACGTAATAGCCGGTATGATTCCTATCTGCCTTCTACTGGAGGAGGATAGCGAGTGCTACAGGGATCGAGCCACAGGGAGAGGCCGGAACAGAGCGAGAGCCAACACGCTTAGTAAATGGCAGCAGCAATGGAACAACGCAGAGAAGGGCAGGTGGACTTACCGACTGATTCCAAACGTGTCGATATGGACCACTAGAGCGCACGGCGAGATTAATTTTCAACTGACGCAATTCCTGTCTGGTCATGGCTGCTTTAAGCAGTACTTGCACAGGTTCGGCCACGCAAGGTCACCGTTGTGCCCTGAATGCCGAGACATAGAAGAAACACCAGAGCACGTAGTCTTTACTTGCCCACGGTTTGCACAGCAGCGAAGCGAAATGACTGCCATCGTCGGAGACGACGTGAACGTGGAAAATATCGTCCTAAAGATGTGTAGTAATGAAGATAAGTGGAACGCGGTGAACCGATCTGTTGTTCAGATTATGTCAACACTACAGCGGACATGGCGAGAGGAGCAGCGTCAGATGACGTAGGCAGCCCTGCCGAACGAAGAAGGGCGCCGGACTGTTTTCGACACTCTAAAAGAGCGGACGAAGGGAAAGTGATACTGCTCGGTTCCGGGAGATATTCCTTTGCCGGGGAACTCTCCGCCGGAGTAGGCTAGATCCACCGCCGGGGACTAGCTGAGTAGACGCGACGTAGCACCGGTCCCGGGTCGTAGGAGCACCAGTGAACCGGAAGTTAGCCTCCACCGGAATCGCTGGACTGACTCCGGCACCCTACCGGTCGGCCCGTAAAAAATTGAAGAGCAGCAGTAGCAGCAGCAGAAGAAGAATCGGTATCGGAAGAACTTCCATCGCCGGGGAATTCTTCGTCGGTGTAGGCTAGGTTCACCGCCGGGGACTAGTTGAGTAGACGTATCATAGCGACGGTTGAGGGTCGTCGGGGCACCAGTGAACCGGAAGCTAGGCTCCACCGGAATCGCTGGACTGACTTCGGCACCCCTCCGGTCGGCTCGTATCGTAGAAGTAGAAGAATCGGTGTCGGGAGAAATTCCACCGCCGGGGAACTCTCCGTCGGTGTAGATTAGGTCCACCGTCGGGGACTGGTCGAGTAGAATACGTCGGAACGCTGGTATTGAATAGTCGGGGCGCCTACGAACCGGAAGTTATGCTCAACCGGAATCGTTGGACCGACCTCGGCATCTTACCAGCTGAACTATGGAAAGGAGATGGTCGCCGTAACCGTACGAGTGCGGACTTTGTATGAGCTCAGAGTGGTGCACAAACTGGAGCCGAAGGGCTCAGAATGTTGCATGTAGGTACTAACAAATTGACGGGTCGCCAAAGGGCGAAAATAGGTATTAACAAATTACTAACGAGTGGAGCCGAAGGGCTCAGCATGAGGCACGTCGTTGAACGGTTTTAAAACTGCTAACAGGAGTCGAAGGGCTCAGGAGCCAAAGGGCTCAGGAGCCGAAGGGCTCAGCATGTAGAATAACAAATTGAAGTGGTGCGCTCAGCACGTTGTCCTCCCCTTCGAAGTAATACCGGAAGGTAGTTCCGGAGGGTGATGGTGATGGTACTAAACCTAGGAGAGTGTTTTTAGTGGGGAAGGCACTAAGTGGATCCCACACCGCGCCAAAAAATACACTGGCATGAGCATGAACATATACAGGCCAGTCTATGAAGATTTTTAAACTCCTAGTTGCATGAAAAAAAAAAAAAAAAAAAAAAAAAAACACACTGGGTTGCACTGGGTTAGGGTTGCAAAATGGTGAGTCGACAACTAGGAAGGAGCGACCAACATAGCTCTGGTCCTCACAAGCCCCTACCTCACGCTTCCACGGGTCTAACGATGACAAAGACCGCCAGCTAAGGGTTGCGTACTTAGCTGGTAGTGCAACCTGGGCACTGTTGTCCTTCTGACATCAGCTAGAGTGAGGGGGTGCCAGGTGGGAGCTTGGGATTCTTACCTTTTCCAAGCGAAACTAGTACATACAGCCGTATGGAATACCACCTTTAGTACTTCCCATGGGAAGTGGCCGAGCGTCTGGTCCATCTGACCAGGGGCTCAAGCATGGTCTACCTAGGATGTGGCGGGGGTTCATCAGTGGGCTCTGGTGAATCTCTACAAAAAACCACAGATCTGCAAGTAGTCCTGAACAAGCGACCTGGTACCGCTTTCAAAGTGCCTAAGCCCATCATCTGGAGTGCCAACCGGCACATTAGGATCGACGCCAGTAAGATCTTAATTACGGCATACTGGCGGCATGGACTGAGGAACTGGAACAAGGAACACGACATATCTACGCTACAGAGCTGACAGCCGCACTATTCTACTCCCTTAGTAAGGATGGGTGACACTTCCCTGAAACGGCGGGTGGGCCAATAGTGCGGTTGCCCCCGTCCCGTTAAAACCGTGGCAGGCCTTCAAGTACGTTCGACGTCTGTCCATCAAGCGTGATGAGTACATAGGTTCGGATGTAGCATCCCCGATCTACGCCGATCTGGCACTGTACCCGGCCCCCATAAGGGTCCGTGTCAACCCACGCATGGCCTCACTGCCTGCAACGCTCATAGGCACGAGATAACCATGAGATCGCGAAGGCGACTATGTACGACGGATGAAGATAGCGGCTCGGAGGGGGGACCCACTAAAATGGAGAGTATTGATGACACCAAGGCAGTTGGAGAAGACGCGAACGCGTTCGCAAGAAGTGGTAGGGTTGCGAGATCACCAGTTACACCACTGGACACCGTAGCGAGTACTAGCCAAGTACATAGTGAGCCACAAGCAACACAGCAGGAGAGGACGTTGCTAAACCGCGTGTTCACACCTAATTCGAGTAGCAGCACTACCCACAACGAGTCGCGACTGGAGAAGTCGAGTTTGGCAGACATTAGGAGGAAGGTTAACGAGCTCTACGAGTTCGTGAAGGAGAGAAATAATGTGCACTTGAAAATTAAGCACATGGTGACGAGCATTAGGTCCGCCGTATCAGCAGCTGAGCGTGAGCAAAATGCGCTCAGAATGCGAGCGGAAACGGCTGAGAAAGCTCTTACGGAAGCAGCGGAACGACCTTCGACGGATGTTCAGGAGACGCCGAGAAGTCACCAAAATACCCGCTCGGAGAAAAGGATCAGGGAATCACCTGGCGATCAAGAGGATGCAAAGAAGCTCAAAAACGAGAAGAAAGGCGTCAACAACCAGAGAGATGCTGGAAGTGAAGGTGAATGGCGTATCGTCGGAAGTCAGCAGAAGAAGAAGAAAAACCGGAAAGTGAAGGAAGGAAAGAAGCCGGAACAGAAGAAGAAAGAAACACGTCAACCTCCTAGGCTGAGGTACAAGGGTGATGCTCTGGTCGTGGAAGCGAACGACAAAACAACGTACGCTGCGCTCCTCAAAAGAGTGAAGGAAGATCCGGAGCTAAAGGAACTGGGCGAAAACGTTGTCAAAACGCGGCGCACGCAGAAGGGCGACATGATCTTCGTTCTGAAGAAAGACCCCTCTGTCAAGAGCACGGTGTACAAGGAGCTCATCGCCAAATCCTTGGGCGACGAGGCCAACGTAAGAGCTCTTTCGCAGGAGGCAGTGGTCGAGTGCAGAGATCTGGATGAGATCACGACGGAAGAAGACCTGAAGTGGGCACTGGCCGAGCAGTGTAACCTAGAAGGACAGATGTCTATGCGGATAAGGAAGTCGTATGGAGGCACACAGAAGGCGGCAATACGGTTGCCAGTGGATGCTGCCAACAAACTGGTGGCGTTAGGCACGATCAAAGTTGGTTGGTCGGTGTGCCCGCTGAGATTGGTACCTAGAGTCGCCAAGCAAATGGAGAGATGCTTCAAATGCAGGGGATTCGGCCATCAGTCGAGAAACTGTAAGGGCCCGGACAGGTCCGACCTATGCTGGAATTGCGGCGGAAATGGCCACGTTGCTCGGGACTGTACAAAGCGGACTAGGTGCCTGCTATGCATGCCGGAGGACGGAAACGATCATCCGACGGGAGGCTTCAAATGCCCGGCGTATAAAAAAGCGAAGGCGGGCCAATAAGGATGGAGATCACGCAAGTGAATCTCAATCATTGCGACACTGCACAGCAACTGTTGTGGCAGTTCACGACAGAAACCAAGTGCGATGTAGCAATAATTGCGGAGCCATATCGGGTTCCCCTCGAAAACGGTAATTGGGTGGCTGATAGAGCAGGTATGGTGGCAATACAGGTGATGGGCAGGTTCCCCATACAAGAAGTAGTCGATAGCTCACACGACGGCTTTGTTATTGCCAAAGTCAACGGAGTCTTCGTATGCAGCTGTTATGCGCCTCCGAGATGGACAGACGAAGAGTACAATAGTATGTTGGATTTGCTCACAGATACGCTGGTGGGAAGAACGCCGGTAGTCATAGCAGGAGATTTCAACGCCTGGGCCGTAGAGTGGGGCAGCAGATTGACCAACGCCAGGGGGTACAGCTTACTCGAAGCTCTGGCGAAGCTAGATGTGAGGCTGTGCAACGAAGGGGCTGTCAGTACATTCCGTAAAGACGGTCGGGAGTCCATCATCGATGTTACGTTCTGTAGCCCATTGTT
This sequence comes from Aedes aegypti, assembly GCF_002204515.2. Taxonomy (NCBI): domain Eukaryota; kingdom Metazoa; phylum Arthropoda; class Insecta; order Diptera; family Culicidae; genus Aedes; species Aedes aegypti. The sequence goes on along the minus strand of NC_035109.1, from coordinate 231,753,139 downwards.
GTTGGATGACATGAATTGGAGGGTGAGCGAGGAATATTCCCACAGTGATCATCAGGCGATTCTCTACAGCATCGGCCGGCGAATCTCCCCAGCGCCGATGAGAATGAGGACATACGAGCGGAAGTGGAAGACGAAGGACTTCGACAAGGAGGTGTTTATTGAGGCGCTTCGAACATACAGCAGGGCGAACCTTGACGCAGAAGAGTTGACAGAAGTGGTAGCAACGGCTTGTGATGCATCGATGCCTAGAAAGTTGGAGCCTAGGAACCGAAGGCGCCCAGCGTACTGGTGGAATGAGACGCTTAGTACCCTCCGTGCTGCATGCTTCCGAGCCAGAAGACGCGTCCAGAGAGCAAGAACCGAAGTAGAGAGGGAGGAACGGAGAATCGCTTTCCGTGAAGCTAGAGCTGCTTTCAAACAAGAGATTAAGCGGAGCAAGTCCAACTGTTACAAAGAGCTATGTCGAGAAGCCGAAGAAAACCCTTGGGGCAACGCCTACCGTATTGTGATGGCGAAGTTTAAGGGTCCGGTGACACCAGTCGAAACATGTCCAGACAAGTTGAGGATTATCGTGGAAGGTCTGTTTCCGCATCATGACCCAACAGTGTGGCCGCCTACGCCATACGAAGACGAGGAAGAAGAACCCGGAGGTGTGCGAATCTCTAATGAAGAGCTACTATCAGTGGCGAAGGGTCTGAAGGTGAAGAAAGCTCCCGGTCCGGATGGGATCCCCAATGTAGCACTAAAAACCGCGATATTGGCGTTCCCGGATTTGTTCAGGACGACGCTGCAGAAACTCTTGAATGAAGGCTGTTTCCCAGACAGTTGGAAGGTTCAGAAGCTGGTGTTGGTGCCAAAACCAGGGAAGCCACCAGGGGACCCAGCATCGTATAGACCTATATGTTTGCTGGACACACTTGGTAAGCTCCTGGAAAGGATCATCCTTAACAGGCTGACACAATGCACAGAGAGCGAGAGTGGCTTATCGAAGAGACAATTCGGATTCCGGAAAGGGGTCTCGACGGTGGATGCAATCCGGACAGTTGTGCAGAATGCGGAGAAGGCATCCAAACAGAAGAGGAGAGGCAATCGGTTCTGCGCCGTAGTGACGATTGACGTCAAAAATGCTTTCAACAGCGCCAGCTGGGAGGCTATAGCCATAGCACTGCATAGAATGCGAGTTCCTGGCTACTTGTGCAGTATGCTAAAAAGCTATTTCCAAAACAGAATCCTGGTATATGAAACGGAGTTGGGTCAAAAGTCGATCAGGATCACGGCAGGAGTGCCACAAGGCTCAATCCTTGGTCCAACGCTTTGGAACGCGATGTACGATGGAGTATTAATGCTGGAGCTACCTAACGGAGTGGAAATCGTTGGATTCGCAGATGATGTCGTTCTAACGGTGACTGGCGAGACGTTGGAAGAGGTCAAAATGCTGACGACGGAAGCGATTGACACGATTGAAGCGTGGATGACCGGAGCAAAACTGCAGCTGGCTCATCATAAGACGGAGCTAGTGCTGGTTAGCAACCTCAAAGCTGTTCAGAGGGTTGAAATCAACATCGGTAGACAAGACATTTCATCAAAACGTGCTTTGAAGCATCTGGGGGTGATGGTAGATGACCGTCTAAACTTCAACGCTCACGTGGACTACGCCTGCGAAAAGGCGTCGAAGGCGGTCAACACGATAGCGAGGATCATGCCGAACGTCGGAGGACCGAGAAGTAGTAAAAGGCGTCTCCTAGCGAGTGTAGCGGTGTCTATTCTCAGGTATGGAGTCCCAGTTTGGGCCGCAGCGGTAAAAACCAAGCGTAATCGGAGGATGTTGAACAGCACATTCCGACTCATGGCCATACGAGTAGCGAGCGCCTATAGGACGATTTCATCGGAGGCAGTATGCGTTATCGCTGGCATGATGCCCATCTGCATCACCCTGGCCGAGGACGTGGAGTGTTATGAGCGAAGAGGCACCAGAAATGTGAGAAGGATCGTCAGAACGGACTCGTTGGCTAAGTGGCAGCAAGAGTGGAACAACGCGGAGATGGGAAGGTGGACTTACCGTCTAATCCCAAATGTGTCACTGTGGGTTAATAGGAAGCATGGAGAAGTGAACTTCCATCTGACGCAGTTTCTGTCCGGCCACGGCTGTTTCCGGAAGTATCTGCATCGGTTCGGACATGCTTCTTCACCTTGTTGCCCGGAGTGCGAGAATGTGGAGGAAACACCGGAGCACGTAGTCTTCGAATGTCCTAGGTTCGAAGAAGTGAGGAGGGACATGCGACGAGTCACTGTCGATAACGTTGTCGAAGAGATGTGCCGAGAAGAAAGCATTTGGAACGCTGTCGATAGCACGGTATCGAGAATTATGTCCGAGCTTCAGAGGAAGTGGCGTAGCGACCAACGATCTGCTAGCTAGAGTGAACGCACGAAAAGGAAGAATGGCTGCTCGGTTTCGGGAGACATTCCTTTGCCGGGGAACTCTCTGACGGAGTAGGCTAGATCCACCGTCGGGGACTAGCTGAGTAGACGCGGCGTTGCACCGGTCCCGGGTCGTAGGAGCACCAGTGTACCGGACGATAGGCTTCACCGGAATCGCTGGACTGACTTCGGCACCCTACCGGTCGTCCTGTAAAAAAGTGAAGATCAGCAGTAGCAGCAGCAGCAGGAGAATCGGTCTCGGGAGAACTTCCATCGCCGGGGAATTCTTCGTCGGTGTAGGCTAGGTTCACCGCCGGGGACTAGTTGAGTAGACGTGTCATAGCGCCGGTTTTAGGGTCGTCGGGGCACCAGTGAACCGGAAGCTAGGCTCCACCGGAATCGCTGGACTGACTTCGGCACCCTTCCGGTTGGCTCGAAACGTAGAAAAAGAAGAATCGGTCTCGGGAGAATTTCACCGCCGGGGAATTCTTCGTCGGTGTAGACTAGGTCCACCGTCGGGGACTAGTCGAGTAGAGTACGTCGGGACGCTGGTAATGGGTAGTCGAGGCGCCTACGAACCGGAAGTTATGCTCAACCGGAATCGTTGGACCGACCTCGGCATCCTACCAGCTGAACAAAGAAAAGGAGAAGGTCGTCGTAACTGTGTGAGTACGCGCCCTGAATGAGTGCAGAGTAGTGTACAAACTGGAGCCGAAGGGCTCAGAATGTTGCATGTAGGTACTAATAAATTGACGGGTCGCCAATGGGCGAAAATAGGTACTAATAAATTACTAACGTGAGGAGCCGAAGGGCTCAGGATGAGGCACAACGTTGAACGGTTTTAAAACTGCTACAGTTTTAAAACTGCTACAGGAGCCGAAGGGCTCAGGAGCCAAAGGGCTCAGGAGCCGAAGGGCTCAGCATGTAGAGTAACAAATTGAAGAGGTGCGCTCAGCACGTTAGCCTCCCCTCCGAAGTAATACTGGAAGGTGGTTCCGGAGGGTTATGGTACTAAACCTAGGAGAGTGTTTTTAGTGGGGAAGGCACTTTGTGGATCCCACACCGCGCCAAAAATTACACTGGCATGAGCATGAACATATACAGGCCAGTCTATGAAGATTTTTAAACTCCTAGTTGCATGAAAAAAAAAAAAAAAAAACACACACACACTGGGTTGCAAAATGGTGAGTCGAAAACCAGGAAGGAGCGTCCAACATAGCTCTGGTCCTCACAAGCCCCTACCTCACGCTTCCACGGGTCTAACGATGACAAAGACCGCCAGAAAAGGGTTGCGTACTTTGCTGGTAGTGCAACCTGGGCACTGTTGTCCTTCTGACATCAGCTAGAGTGAGGAGGTGCCAGGTGGGAGCTTGGGATTTTTACCCTTCCCAAGCGAAACTTGTACATACAGCCGTATGGAATACCACCTTTAGTACTTCCTTCGGGAGGTAGCCGAGCGTCTGGTCCATCTGACCAGGGGCTCAAGCACGGTCTACCTAGGATGTGGCGGGGGTTCATCAGTGGGCTCTGGTGAATCTCTACAAAAAACCACATATCTGCAAGTAACCCTGAACAAGCGACCTGGTACCGCTTTCAAAGTGCCTTAGCCCAACCATTGGGGTGCCAACCGGCACATTAGGATCGATGCCAGTAAGATCCTAATTACGGCATACTGGCTGCAAGGACAAGGACAAGGTCAAGGACTGTATCAACACGACGCTATAGAGCTGACAATCGCTCTATTCCACTTCCTTAGTAAGAATGGGTGACACTATTCTGAAACGGCAGGTGGGCTAATGGAACGGTTGTCCCCGTCCCGTTAAAACCGTGGCAGGCCTCCTAGTACGTTCAAAGCTCGCCACCTTAGCTGGTGGAAGTAGGCTCAGATGGATATTCCTGACTAGCGTCGATCTGGCTCTGAACCCGGTACCCCATGAAGGACCGTGTCAGCCCTCGCGTGGACCTCACTGCAAGCAAAGATACCCACGGGATCACAAGGACGACTACTTACGACGGGTGGAGATAGCGGCTTGGAGGGGGGACCCTTAAGCATGGAAGTGAATAACAACAACGTAGGTGAAGCAGCGAATCCGTTCGCAAAAAGTGGCTTGCCGAGGTCGCCACCGAAGCAAGGCCAACAGCAGGAGCTGGAACAGCAGCAGCTGGAACACCAGCAGGGCGAAGATGAGCTGCACGAGCAGCGAACACGTGAACAGGAGCGGCGGGATAAGTCGCAAAGTGAGCAGGAGCAGCGTGAGAGACAGCAGCAACATCAGCTGCAAAGTGCGTGGAAGTTACCCCCGAGCCAATCGAAGGTGGAAGCGGCGAAAACCGTCGTAGATGAGCTTCGGGAATTCGTCGATAAGAGGCACAACGTTCACAAAGACATTAAGGACCTCGTGGCAAGGATTCAAGGAACCCTCGGATCCGCCGTCAAGGACTGGAGGAAAGTGATGCAGAGGATTGATGCTGTTGAAACCGAGTTAGCGGCGACCAAAAAGGCCCTGGCAGCTGCGGTAGTGCAGCCGGCAAAAACCGGCATAGCCCCTCGGAAAGATAGCAAGGGGAAAGAAAGGTCAGCGGGAATAGGAACTACGCCAAGTTTCACCCCTGAAAGACATAGGTCGTCACCAGGAGACGAAAGACAGGCTGTACCCAAGAAGCCGAAAAATGCAAATCCAAAACCGGCGGATGAAGTGCTCAGTGGGGGACCCGGCGATATCCCATGGCAAGAGGTCCGGAACAAGAAGAAGAGAGGCAAACAGGAGAGTGCCAGAAAGCAAAGGCCAATCAGGAAGAAGGCAAAATGCGAAGCTGTTGTCGTCAAAACTAGCGAGGACACTTATGCTGAAGTCTTGCGGGCCATGAGGACGGACCCTCAACTAAAGGAGTTTGGTGCCGACGTTCAGAAGATCAGACGCACCCAGACGGGAGACATGCTCATCGAGCTAAAAAAAGACTCGGTGAACAAAAGCTCGACATACAAAGAGCTAACCTAGAGAGTCATGGGCGAAAAGGTGCAGGTGAAAGCCATGTGCCCTGAAGTGACACTCCAATTGCGGGATCTGGATTGGATCACCACCGAAGAGGAAGTGAGGACCGCCATAAAGGAACAGTGCGATCTGGAAACGGTGCAGATGACAGTACGGCTAAGAAGAGCACCGCTTGGAACACAGGCGGCGTCGATAAAGCTCCCAGTAGACGCAGCCAACAAAGCGCTGGAAGTCGGGAAAATTCGGGTCGGTTGTTCAGTATGTCCACTGAAGATCTCCCAGAGACCGGAGGGATGCTACAGGTGCCTGGAATACGGCCACCTGGCACGAAACTGGACCAGACAGAAGTAAGCTCTGTAGATGGTGTGGCGACGAAGGTCACAAGGCGCAGGATTGCAACAATAAGCAAAGGTGCCTGATCTGCAAGGACAAAAGTCGCAACAGACACGCGACGGGAGGCCCTAAGTGCCCGGCCTTCAAGCGAGCGAGAAATTCTAAACCGCAGTGGAGGTAACTCAGCTAAACCTCAACCACTGTGACACAGCGCAACAGCTGCTGTGGAAGTCCGTATCGGAATCGAAGTGCGACGTAGCTATCCTTGCCGAGCCGTATCGAGTACCAGCTGGAAACGGTAACTGGACCGCTGATAAGGCGAAGACAGCGGCAATCTGGACGATGGGGAGGTATCCTATCCAGGAAATAGTGTTCCAGGCGGACGAAGGCTTCGTTATTGCAAAGGTTAACGAGGTGTACGTGTGCAGCTGCTACGCACCCCCCCGCTGGACATTGGACCAGTTCAACGAGATGCTGGACGAGCTAACCGATAAGCTAGCCGACCGGAGACCAGTCGTCATTGCTGGCGACTTCAATGCTTGGGCAGTTGAGTGGGGCAGCCGTCTCACCAACCCAAGAGGGCGTAGTCTACTAGAAGCGCTGGCAAGGCTGGACGTAGACTTGGGTAACGAAGGAACAACCAGCACCTACCGTAGAGATGGCCGGGAATCAATAATCGACATCACTTTCTGTAGTCCTGTGTTGACGGGAAGCCTGAACTGGAGAGTCTGCGATGGGTACACTCATAGCGATCATCAGGAGGTCCGGTATAGAATTGGTGGAAGAACACAATGCTCACAGAGAGCGAGTACACCTCATGAGCAGATGTGGAAAACGAAACGTTTTAACGAAGAGCTTTTCGTGGAAGCCCTCAGAAGAGAAGAGCAGGTTCTGAACTTGAGATCGGAGGAGTTAACGGCTGCGATGGTACGAGCATGCGACATTGCCATGCCACGGAAGGTCGATCCGAAATACAGACGTCGTCCGGTATACTGGTGGAATGAGACACTTGGCAACCTCCGCAAAAGATGTCTCCAAGCCAGGAGACGGATGCAAAGAGCCAAAACCGATGGTGAGAGGGAAGAGCGAAGAGTAACATTGAGGGCGGCGAAAGCCGATCTAAAAAGAGAAATTTCGCTGAGCAAGAGAACGTGCTTCAAGGAGTTGTGTCGCGATGCCAATGCAAATCCGTGGGGAGATGCATACAGGGTGGCGATGGCCAAGATCAGTGGTCCAGCCGTACCCGCTGAAACATGCCCAGAGAAGTTGCAGATTATCGTCGACGGGTTGTTCCCACAACACGCGCCAACGGTCTGGCCACCGACACCGTATGGCCAGGAAGGTGAAGAAAGAGCAATCATTACCAATGAGGAGCTCATAGAGGCGGCCAAGAAAATGAAGCCGAAGAAAGCGCCTGGCCCAGATGGTATTCCCAACGTAGCGTTGAAAGCAGCTATCACGGCCAACCCAGATATGTTCCGGACATCACTCCAGATCTGCTTAGATGAGGGACATTTCCCAGCACAGTGGAAAAGGCAAAAACTGGTTCTGTTACCGAAACCGGGTAAGCCCCCCGGTGATCCAGGCTCCTTTCGGCCGATATGTTTGCTCGACACACTCGGAAAGCTGTTGGAGAGGATCATCCTCAATAGACTGATGGCGTTCACTGAGGGAGAGCGTGGACTGTCGGAGTGGCAGTTTGGATTCCGGAAAGGAAGGTCAACGGTAGATGCCATCAAAACAGTGATTGACACTGCCGACAAAGCAAGGACAAAAAAACGAAGAGGTAACCGTTACTGTGCTGTCGTGACGATAGATGTGAGAAACGCCTTTAACAGTGCAAGCTGGGAAGCCATTGCTGTGGCGTTACATAAAATGAAGGTTCCGGATTATCTGTGCAAGATACTAGGAAGCTACTTCGAAAACCGGGTCTTGAGCTACAGCACTAGCGAAGGACAGAAGTCGAGGTCGGTAAATGCGGGAGTTCCACAGGGCTCTATCCTGGGTCCAATGTTGTGGAATGCTATGTACGACGGAGTGCTGACGCTTAGGCTGCCAACAGGCGTCAAAATCGTTGGATTTGCAGACGACATCACGCTTGTGGTCATTGGTGACTCACTGGAAAGGGTGGAGGTTCTCGCTACAGAAGCAGTGGACGCAGTCGAAAACTGGATGTACGAGAAGAAACTGGTGATAGCCCACCAAAAAACGGAGCTGTTGCTTATCAGCAACCGAAAAGTGGTGCAAAAGGCTGAGATTACAGTGGGAGAACACACCATAGCCTCAAAGCGGGAGCTAAAATACCTCGGCGTAATGAACGACGATCGGCTGAACTTTAACTGCCATGTCGATTACGCGTGCGAGAAAGCAGCGAGGGCAGCCACGGCGCTGTCCAGGATCATGCCGAATAACTCGGCGATTTGCAGCAGTAAGCGGAGGCTATTGTCTAGCGTGGCTACGTCGATCCTGAGGTACGCTAGCCCGGCGTGGGGAACCGCAATGAAGACGAAGAGGAACCGAGTCAAGCTTAGCAGCACGTATAGGCTGATGGCCATGCGGGTAGCGAGTGCCTACCGAACTATATCTTCGGAGGCAGTATGCGTGATTGCCGGAATGGTCCCTATCGGCTACGTTTTGGAAGAGGATAAGGAGTGCTACGAAGCTAGTAGTACTAGAGGAGCCCGGAAGAATGCCCGAGCCGACACGATGGTGAAATGACAACGCGAGTGGGATACCACTGAGAAGGGAAGGTGGACTTATCGCCTTATTCCAAATCTGGCGAAATGGGTGAGCAGATCCCATGGAGAAGTCAACTTCCACTTGACGCAGTTCTTGTCAGGTCACGGCTGCTTCAAGAAATATCTGCACAGGTTCGGCCACGCAGAGTCGCCGCTCTGCGCTGAGTGCCCAGTCGTAGAGGAGTCGCCGGAACACGTCATTTTCGAGTGTCCACGTTTTGCTGCGGAACGTAGCGAGATGACAGCGGTCTGCCGGGCTGACGTAACCGTAGACAACGTAGTGGATAGAATGTGTAGCGATGAGGTGATGTGGAACGCGGTGAACATGGCGGTGACGAAAATAATGTCATTGCTTCAGCGGAAGTGGAGGGAGGAGCAAGCAAGTGCGCGCGGCGACAACTCGGGTCGGGTTTCGTAGCCCGGTCGTATACTGCCCGAGCCGCGCACAAATGCTGGAGAGCTAAATGGCTAGATCCACCGCCAGGGACTAGACCGAGCAGAACGCGACGCAGTACTGGTTCTGGGTCGTTGAGGTGCCGGTAAACCGGAAGTCAGTCTCCAACCGGAATCGCCGAACCGACCTCGGCACCCAACCGGTAGGTATGCATGATCGGGGACCGGACCGAGTAGATCGTGGAAAAGCACCGGAAGTTGTAGGCTTCGTGGCCGTGCGGTTAGCGGCGTCAGTCGTTTAGGCATATTGTGCCATGAAGTGTGGGTTCGATTCCCACTCCAGTCGGTAGAAACTTTTCGTCAAACGAAAAATTCATCATTGGGCTACTGGGTGTTTCGTGTTGTCCGTTGCCTAATGTTTGTGATTGTCCAGTCTGTGCAGCCTTGAGCTGAAGACGGTGTGAATTGTCTTGCCAAATTGGTCGTCAGGGCACCTGTGAACCGGAAGTCATCCACCAACCGGAATCGCAGGATCGACCTTGGCACCTATCCGGGCAGCATCGGTACCGGAAGAACTTCCACCACCGGGGAACTCTTCGTCGGGGTAGAGTAGATTCACCGCCGGGGACTATCCGAGTAGTGCGCGAGAACCTGGAGTGCTAAATGGCACGCGTCCAGCACCGAGAGAACTTCCTTCGTCAGGGAGTTTCTGGCACCCATGGTATTGTGAGCCGAATTAGCTGAATATGGCATGTTTAGATCACAAACTACGAATACTAACAAATTATTAATGGGAGCCGAAGGGCTCAGCATGGCATGGCATTCGCTGAAAGCGAAACAAATTAATAATGGAACTAACAAATTAATGATGGAGCCGAAGGGCTTAATGAAGGGTGCGCGTAGCATGTGTCGCCTCTTCTTCGAAGTAATACCGCAAGGTGGTGCAGGAGAAGAATTCTTTACGGTGACGGTGTACCTAGGAGACTGTTTTTTAGTGGGTAGGCGCCCCATTGCGAATCCCACACAGTGCCAAACCATACACTGTGGCATGAGCATGAACAAATACAGGCCAGTCTTGAGAAGATTTTTTTAACTCCTAGAGATGCATGAAAAAAAAAAAAAAAAAAAAACACACACACACACTCGGTTTTTTCTATCTTTCAGTGAGCGCATCGTGTGGGTTCGATTCCTTTTTCAGCCATCGAAACTTTTCGTCAAAAATGTTTCACAACTGTGCCACTAGAGCATGCTTGTCCGTTGTCTAGTGTTAAGTTACAGTCTAGCTGCACAGACAATGGCTGAAGACGGTGTCCGTGTCTTTTTTTACTTATTTTTTGGAGCTACTTTTAATTTCGTCCGTATTCTTCGAGCGTCAATCACTTTCTGCCCTCTTTTTTCCCAGACTCTCCTTTCCTCTCCATCTCTTCCTCTTCTCTCCACTCTCTTAATTTGTTCCCGGAACTGTCATTTGAGGCAGGGGTGCCACACCCGTAGAGTTAGATTAATTTCAGATAGGGATGTGAAACGTGCCTAACCTCTTGCAAACCATAGTTGTAATAAGGAGGGGGGGGGGGGGTTGGACCCTTTACTTAAGCATTACAAATTATGTGAGTTATACATATCTGTTTTTTTATTTCACTCCTTTTGTCCCTATTTATTTCTTCAAGTCACTTGTTACCGTTGAGAAGATCTCAATTTGTTTATTTATTTTTCAGAATAATTGTTAGTATTTGTTGTTAGTTTATTGTTTAGTAACATTAAATTAATAATTAGAATTATGAAGAAATGTTAGTAAAATTGTAATATGATTGATTACATGTTTTACTCCGGAATTAGTTGCTAGGAATAAAATTTGTTAACACACGAAACACACATTGAACACGTCTAACAGTAATCATGCACGAAAATGGTGAAAAGCGTCAGCCATAAGGTATGCCACGTCAAAAAGGGAATAACAGAAAGGATACGGAAGAGGGAACAGGATGAGCAGGCTACTGGGTTGAAAAGCGCTAAGCAAAAGGTCTATTCCAATCTAGATCTCAGCGAGACCACACGGAAATATTCCAAAATTAAAGTGACCGTTACCAGGAGAAAGTTTTAAATACATAAGTGCATAAGTGCATAGACCGTTGAATGGTATCTAGAATACCAAAAAGCCATCCTAACGCCCTACCCATAACCCTACTACCAGGACCCGTTATCGTTTGCCTGAATATTTAGGGAAAGCCTCCCACGGCCCGTCCAAACCCCTGTAGCTGCCCTGAAGGCCCGCCTAAGGTCCAATGATCACACCAAGGATACCTGAAGCTGACTATTGGAAACCCCGACGCCCTAGAAAGCTGACACAACCCGTTAGAGTACCGAACTCAACTCCAACTCGGAGACCGTTGGGCCGCACCAAGTCATCCAGGCCCCGTAGACTTCGCGTTCAGCAAAGAACGTGGCTATCAACCCCCAAGTGCCCTACTTCCAGACGGCCGCATCGAGACACTACACTTCACCCCCACGCGACACCCAGTAAGTCCAATAAAAGAATTTAAGAAATTGAGTGCGTTTTACTTGAACCCTCGACGAGCTTACGCCGACACTAAGAGTCTCTATATTTGAGCCAGGTCCCTCCGACCGGCCGGATAACACACTATAAACAAAACTCCTAACTCCTAAAATAGTTTGACTACTTCTTGGCCTCCATAACGAGGGTGAATTTAATTGGTTCCGATCTGGGAGGGAGAAACCAATACAAAATTTATGTACGTCATAGTGAGCCGAGATTCCGCTGTCACGAACTGTCACTGTGAGCCCAGATCTCAAACATTGGACTAACATGGAAAAAGCGCGTAACTGATTAAAACACACTTTCGCATTTCATCAAAAGTGACACAAATTGAATGAAATTCAATTCATGCACATAATGCAAGTAATGTCACGTGAGCACCTTTCAACTGATTGAATATAAAGTATTGAAAAACGCATGGTTTCACTTTTTCCAATGAAAATTAATATTTGGTGCATAGAAAACTGTGGCCCTTTTTCCATGTTTGTCAGGAAAGATCGAAAGTACACAACAAAAGAAAACTAGCGATTTTTCCCAAGCCTGCCTTGATTGTTGTTGGCAAGCTGGAGTTATCTTGCAGTTCAAACAAACTTTGCTCTATATTTCATGTGTAGTATCGGTGCCTCCCTCCCAGGTTCCGATCAGTCGGTAACATTTATTGAGAGATTTTTGCATAATTCACCCCTTTTGCATCGTATATCGTATAAGCGAGCACAATTCTTTGTACCAACAACAAATATCTTAAGGCCTTTTGGTGCGTCATCACAAAATGGCTTCTTTTAAAATCATCATCAATGGATGTGCTTAAGGTATACTTCACACTCAATCTGTTCGGTAAAAAATAACTGGGTTTTTGAACTACCGAGAAAGTCAGTAAACTAAGAAAATTAGTTAAAAATCGAAAAACAGGATTTTTTATTTGAAATTTTGCGGTGGGCTATAATTTGATACCAATAACACAGCGCAACAAAAGTGACATTGTTGCGTGTCTCAAGGATCAAATTATAGGTCTCTAGTAGATTTGGGGTTGCTTAATATGATGCCGTGTTCTGAAATTTCCCAACACGTCTCAAGTTTTAGCTTCAGGTCGCCAAAGTTGTACAAAACATTGGTTTTATTGATGTTTACCTAAAATTTGAAGTATATTTTATCAAACTTTTTTGTAATCTTATCCACCTAGCATGCAAAAGAGGACTTAAACTTTCATTTTAGATAAGATTTGATTGAAATTGCACGATTAAATTTAGATTACACCGATTTTTTCGACATGCTTGCAGTCTCCTGCTTCGTTTCTCTTATATGGCAAAATACAATACTTTTCTAAACCATCAAAAAATAACTTTTCCGCGTCAAAAGTATTACAAACTTTGATGATAAGTATTGCAAATTAAGCAAATAAATTTCCTTACAAGCTGACAAACTTGCAAGCAAGCTGGCTGAAATAGTCAATGTTCGCATTTTCAACTACTAATATCTCAAAAACTAGACGTATTGTGATATTTCTGTAAACGGCAATGGATTCAGCAACCCTTAATTTAGTAAATAAAGGTATTCTGATGCTGGAGACAAAAACGTGTTCCGCAGTGTTACCAATGAAAAATAAAACCTGGCGATATTTGCCATTCAATCATGCATGACGATAATTTACATTTTACTAACTTTTTCGGTAGTTCAAAAACTTTTTATTGAGTTTTACCGACCCCAGTAAGGCGCCGTCCATAAATTACGTAACGCTCTAGGGAGAGGGGGGAGTAGGCTCATGCGTTATGGCTCATACAAAAATTTGAAATTTTTCATACAAAAAGCATTGCGGACGGTGGGGAGGGGGTCAAAAATTTTCAAATTTAGCGTTACGTAATAAATGGACGCTGCCTAATCTAATCTGAGTGTGTAAGCTAAGATATAGGCTCTGTTTCAATGAAGATGTTAGAAAAAATCGAAAGGGAACTCGAACAGGAATAACATTGATACAAAATATTGTAAGAAAGACTGGAAACATCTGCTGGGTGAATAACATACAATTTAATGTTCACTATCATCAAATAATACTAGTTCAACAAAATCTAAAGAAAACAAAAATGTTTGGATATAACGAACCAGAATAAAATTCAAGTTACATTTTATCGAGGCATTACTGTACTAACTCTGCTGTGGGTTAGATTTCACACTTCCACAAGGCAAAACCAACCAACTAACCAATCAAACAGGACCCTCCAGCTGGACCCGGTGAAGGAATCCTGGTTTCATGAGAAACATTTGTACGGCACACGATAATGAGAATCAAAACAGAGAGCCATTCTGAGTGTATGCCTGAACACATGCAACCGAACCTATGGGAATTGATACCCGGCTAGCCGATAAAACTATGATGAATGGATTGCATTTTCAGATTCTGTAGGTTAAGTGTTGCATGGCACACACGAATTGAGTCAGAACTTGAAATTAGCTACGGTGCACTCTTCTGGCTGTATATCCATACTGAAATATGAGACGATGGTTATTGGAAACAGAATCATGGCTCGATTGAAATTGACCACAAGCTAAGGATTTGTTTAAAAAAATTGAATGAATGTTAGTTACTGATGTGCCATGGGAAGATCCATGTGTTGCAATTTAAATTTAACTTTATTTTTTTTAATAGTCTGCGAGACTTCAAACATCTGCTTAATCGTTGCCATAGTATGTAGTTTTGATTCTAAACCTCGCAAAAATAAAAGGCTTAAAATACAAATTGACCGAAATGTATTGGTTGGGGTTTGCTTCAAATTAATTTTAAAAATATGTTTACTCTGTTACAAAAATAAGCTCTCCTTAGAAATTGAATCAAGGAATTAATGAACATTTGACTCCATCGCTTACACTGCTGTTTGGAAAACCCACATGCGTCTAAAGTGCGAGTAAAGTGAAATCCCCAAATGCTTACTCACTTAAATATTATTTACGAAATTTCCATTACAAAAGTATAAATAATTCGATGTTTTGTCCTTTAAATGTTTTTCCCATTCGACGTTTTCTCTTTTGACGATTTGTATTTAAACCACAATGAAGTATCTGATTGCTTCATTGATCATACTGGGAAAACATAAGTATAAAAATATCATGTCGTATTTTTTCCTACAATGGTCCTCTGCAGAGATTGCGACAAAACAGGCAAACTACCAAACAAAACTCATTCGAATCGCCAGTCCCACTCAAATACCGATGCTTTGTGGTCGTCGCAAACACACACTGCACAAAAGCTGAGCAAAAATTAATTTCTACTGCACAGCGGGAGCCAGTACACATTTTCTGCCGTTGGACAACGAAATGGGAGAAAAAATACAAAATGGTACAGACCTGACTAGCGACCACGGGCAGAATTCGGTTCGGCGATGGAACCGAAAGCTAAAAAATAATAATAATGATGGTGCTGTGCACTGGCCCAACTCGATGGTTAAATCTGCATTCGAGCGAAAAACAACCGTTTAATTTATATTTCTGGTATCGTCAGCCAACCTAACTCAATCCACAGGGGGAAAAGTGCCGCACGTATGCCATCCAGTATTCGGCATTGGTTGGACACACAATACGACCACAGATACTGGAGGAAAAAGATTTCAACGTATCTATACGTGTGTAGAAGTTGACCTGGAAGGTAACAATTCAAAAGAACTCGGAACAAAATTTCGGCAGCACCATTGTATTGGATGACGTACGAACCTACGAATGCAACTGCACTGTTTTTGTCAAAGTCATAAGTTTGATACCAACAGCAAGTTACAATAAATCATTTTTGGTTTGCAAACTAGGGCAATAAATATCCTGTGGATGTATTAACAATACCTTCCTATTTAAATTGTGAATCTGAATGTTGTCCAATCAACGATATGGATATCAATGGCATTGATAAGACTACTGACCTTCACTAATGTCAAGGTAGTTTAGAACTTTCGCACTTCTAGCAAAGCTAGAAACTGTTACTCAATGTTAATCGCAATAGGCTGTTTTCTTCCCACTAATCTATCATGAAACGATCTACTTTCCTGCACTGAATTATTCAGTGCGGTAATAGTCATTATGCAACTGAAACCAGTGCTGTGATGATCCATTACGTAACGCTTCCTCATTGAGCAACTGTTTGGAGTTGCGACATGAACCATAACACAACAATTACTTCTACGAAATTGCAAAAAATGTTGTACGCAACTCGTTGCAGAACTCGATTTTTACAGCACTCATCGTAATTGTCCAACTCGGCAAGCCTCGCTGGATTAATGCACGCCAGTGCTGTAAGAATCGTCATTCTGCAACATGTTGCGTAAACTACTATTTTGCAATTTCTCATCGTAATAGGCTATTTTTCATCACGCCAATCTGTCATGAAACGGCCTACTTTCCTGCACTGAAGTATGCAGCGCGAGAATAGTCATTACGCAACTGAAACCAGTGCTGTAATGATTCATTACGCAACGCTTTCTCATTAAGCAACTATTTTGGGTTGCGTAATGAATCTTTACACAACAATTTTTCAGAAACTGTATAATAATGGGGAATTCATTCCGATATAATTTCTGATACCCTCAAGTGGCCTTCTACGAAATTGCAAAAAATATTGTACGTAACTCGTTGCAAAACTCGATTTTTACAGCACTCGTCGTAATTATCCTACTCGGCAAGCCTCGTAGGATAAATTTACGACTAGTGCTGTAAAAATCATCATTCTGCAACTTGTTCCGTAAACTACTATTGTGATACGCCACCATTTTTTGGCTTGGGCTACAAGTTCAATGTCCCCCTGGAACTACCTCATGGTATTACTTCAGGGGGCTGAGGGCTTGTTGATGCCTCTACGCCATTTCGTCACATCTTGCTCTATTTGCTTTGGCTGCAATTTTCCTCTTCAAGGTCACTCATATGTGAGACTTTTTTCGATAGCTACTTCTGTGTTTTTGGAGTGGTAGGTCATTTGGCATAAAAGCGTTTGGCATAAAGCCGTTTGGCATAAAGTCTTTTGACATAATAGTTATTTGGCATAAAGTCATTTGGCATAATAGTCGTTTGGCACAATGGGTCTGAAACCAAGAATTTCTTAAAATGACATTCATTTTATTGAATCCCGCTGATGACATCAGGCTTATTTTGATACAAAAATGACACTTTATTCAACAATAATATGCTCTCAAATAAACTAAAACATATTAGTAAAGTTATTGCCAATAGTATTCAATTATTAATTCTTCTTTATAGTTGCGCTATTGGGATAACTTTTTGCACTGAAGATTTTGATATATTTAGCACAAATTTACCCCTCTTTCAAACATTGGATGTACTTGTTATATACCGTTTTGACTCATATTCCGAACACTTAAGGCCAACAGTGACTTCAAATGCATCTGATTGGCATAAATAAGCTGATATATGTAAGCATTTTAATTTATCCGCAAAGTCTAACTGTTAGCTGTTGGGTGTGGAGATAAAATTGTTTTTTAAACTTGTTTAGTATTGCGTAAAAGTATCGAACAACATTTTGATTCAAATGCCGCACACTGTGTTAATTCTGTCTCATATTCCGAACACCTTGATTCAACTTCCGAACAGCATGAATAAATCGTATTCAAATGAATAATTTCGCAAATAAATTTATCTAAGCTGGTTCTACTGGTCTCAAACCAGAGAACCACGAGGTATAAAATAGATTTGAAAACGGTAAAATTGAATTGCAATTGACTGCCATTTCCTTGTTATTTGATGACATATTTCAGTGAAACCTTTCAACCAAACCGCCATACAAAAACCAAGTGTTCGGAATTTGAGACAAAATGGTATGATGCAACCATGATTATAGGTAGAAACACTGATGATTTTAAATTAAAATAAATTTCACCTTCTTTTATACATAGGCTCTTCTTAAGGGCTGTATTTTACATTTTTTGTTTTCACTGATATAAGGGCGGCAATCGATAACATTGCTAAATGCTGAATTTTGCCTTCTTCAAAAATAGGCTGTTTTTTATATTTATACTGTTATAAGATAAAATTTAGTAATGCTAAATGTTAAACATTTTTATATGTTGCTGTTTTATCCATTCTTGCAAAGCCCGGTTAGAATGATCATTAATTTAGAACCAGCTAATATTTCAATATATATTTTTTACAAACACATGATCTTTTTTCGAGATATGATAAGCAAATTATTATTTCAATCACAAATTTTCCCTTCTTTCGGTAATAGACGGTGTTTTTGATTAACGCAATCAAAACTAACATTAATTATGAATCGTTCAATAATTTTGTCACAAATATTTTTTTAAAATATGTTGTTAATTCGAGTTATGCTGAGAGAAGATTTTGTTTTGCATTAATGCCTTAAACATTTTTAACGAAAACTTATCTACTTAATATATAATATATATATAGTATATTGACTATTTTTGAATTTTGCTTCAATAACAGATTTTTGGTTTAGAGCTCAATTAAGTAAATAGCGGTATGTTGGTGCTTGAGACAAAAACGTGCTCCGTAGTGCAATCTTTTTTTGCTAATTTACAACAAGCTCAAAGATTCTCTATGTTCTGGAATATAGAGAAAATTATTGTTTTGAAAAGATTGTTTACCAGACCCGCCATAAGTTTTATTTAGTTATGCTCTCTAATGCCACAACAATTTTTGACATTCATAATTTGTTGAGTATCCACCAAAAACTAATGCTATGGGCTTTTTGGTGTTGATCATGGTAAAAGCTTCCAAATGCCGATATTCATTCTAAATCACTCATTAATAATGACTATTATGCCAAACGATTTTATGCCAAACGGGGTACAATAGTTTTAGTGCGCTTGACTTCATTACTCTGCTCGTCATACTCTACGGGGGGACTGGTTGGATGCCGAGGTCCGTCTTGCGATGTTTTTCCGGTGCTACTACGCGATCTACTCAGCTAGTCCCTGACTTAGCCTACTCGGAAGCTGGCCGGGCAGTAGTCGAGGTTCGTCCTTCGTTTCCGGTTCACAGGCACCCGACGCACGCTATGTCTAAACCAGCAGATTATGCAAATCGAATGTACCTCGGATTTTTTTCCGCTAGAGTTCAGTAATTGAGTTATATTTTCATAATCGGAAGGCGCACACTGGGGCAGATCGGTGTTTTCGACGGCCAAAACCTCTAGTACTCTGGATATGCACCCTATAGGTTTGGTGTCTTCGACAAAGTATTTTGGAACAAATTGTCTTACATTTTGACACATTCACATTTGATTTAGATAAGTGAAAACTGATCTAGATCAGTATTATCTTTTGATAGGAGCGTCCTAGCAAAAAACTTTCTTCTGCGAAGTTGTTCATTGAGGCATTTTTGACATGTCTTCACAAGACACTTACACGCTATCACTGACGTGGATTACGATGTATGAAAATTTAGTAAAAACAGTCAAAAAATCGATTTTGATTATTTCTTCGTACAAAAAAATTGTTAAAGAACTTTTTGTCATCAAGTCTTAGAAGCTTAACTATAACAAAGTAAATTTACATCATTTACTATGTTTGGGTTCAGACCGCAGAGGAAGGATGGATATATAGCGACAAGCGATAGGTTACAATTGTCGCATATGATAATATCCATTCTCTTGCACTTTTTGGGCGCATTGGTCGATTTGATTTGGAAAGGCCATAGGGTTTGTTTCATATTTTTGGATTTCAGTAACCAATGGTTTTCAATCCACGACACTTAGTCTGTACACAAGGGCGAAGCACACCTAAAGGCATCAAAATCGTGAAATTTGAACGAGACCGGTTAAATTTTGGTGGATAACCGACATTTCTCAGATGCCATCGTTGAGGGATATTTATATTGGGCTGAACTCACAATAAAATTATAATGCCAGAATTAGATTTGAACATCTTCTATATAAATATTATATAAATAAAAATAGAATGGTGTTTGTATGTAACGAAATGGCTTACAATGGGTCAACGAATTTGAATCATTCTTTCTTAGTTTTGTTCGTCAAGGGTTCCGACGTGTTTGTGTGTATAAAAATCCCAAGATGTTTAACGGGAAAGTTGAAAAAACTAGCGCGAACGGTAGCGTTTTTCAACAGCCTACTTGATGGCGAGACGAAGTTTGCCGGGACCTGGGAGGGAGGAACCGATACGAAATTTATGTACGTCAAGGTGAGCCGAGATTCTGCTGTCATGAACTGTCACTGTGAGCCCAGATCTAAAACAATGGACAAACATGATAAAAGCGCGTAATTGATTAAAACATATTTCTGCATTTTATCAAATGTGACCAAAAATCGATTGAAAAGCTATTCATTCTTATTCAAAAGTAATGTCACAATAGCAACTTTTATTCTGATTGAACATAAAGTATTTGAAACGCATAATTTTACTTATTCCAATAAAAACGGAAATGAAATGCATAGAAAACTTTGGCCCTTTTCCATGTTTGTCCAGAACGATCGAAGGAACACAACAAATGAAAACTAGCAATTTTCATCAAGTCTGCCTTGATTGTCGTTGGCAAGCTGAAGTTTTCTTGCAGTTCGAAACAACGTTGTGCCATATTTCGTGTGTAGTATCGGTGTTTCATATTTTTGGATTTCAGTAACCAATGGTTTTCAATCCACGACACCTAGTCTGTACACAAGGGTGATCGGAAGCACACATAAAGGCACCAAAATGGTGAAATTTGAACGAGACAGGGTAAATTTTGGTGGATAACCGACATTTCTCAGATGCCATCGTTGGGCTGAACTCAAAATAAAATTAAAACGCCAGAATTAGATTTGAACATTTTCTATCTATATAAATAAAAATAGAATGGTGTTTGTATGTAACGAAATGGCTTACAATGGGTCAACGAATTTGAATCATTATTTCTTAGTTTTGTTCGTCAAGGGTTCCGACGTGTTTGTGTGTAAAAAATCCCATGATATTTACCGGAAAGTTGAAAAAACTAGCTCGAACGCTAGCGTTCTTCAACAGCCTACTTGATGGCAAGACGAAGTTTGCCTGGACCACTAGTAACATATAATTTAACTACGCAACGCTTCCATACTCAACAAGAGGTGACTTGATAATAATACAGTTGGAAAAGAATGATCGCAGCAGTCGGTGCTACCTCCATCTGTCAGCACGCGTGATGGGGTTAGCCGATTGAGTGTTCGTTCAGTTTAGAGCAACTTATTCCAACTCCATTTAAGACAAAGTTACGCAACTCTGCAAACCACTCGTTTGGCCAGTCCTCTTCCCGTGGTGCGCTGACACTGCTGTCCAGAATCACTGCTTTATCCAGTCTGGCACAAACCGCAATGTATAGTAGGGCTCCGACTACGCTCCTATACTTTGTTGCATCATCCAAAAGTGGACCTTCCGACTTGTCCTTCGTGAATCCATCCTCCATTGGCGTTTTCGCCTCCTTAGCGTCACGAAGTCCAATCAATCAATCATCCACACAATCAATGTAGCCTTCGAGGGAGACGCCGTAGTTCCCTTCCATCCTGGTAATCCCTAGTTCCAAGAAGAAGTTCAAATTGCCAAGATGCGTCATCTCAAACTCTTTCTTCAGCGCTTCATAAATTTTCTTTGTTTCAGCCTCGCTTCCACTGCCAACCAGAATGTCGTCCACGTAAATTAGCAGATAGACACACTTTCCATTGACGACCTTTGTATAGAAGCAAAGATCCGGTGTGCTCTGCTCGAAACCTAGCTCTAGGAGGACGTAATGTAGCTGGTAATTCCAGCACCGAGCCGACTGATTCAGCCCGTATATGCTCCTCCTCAAGCGATATACCAATGCTTCATTAATTTCAAACCCAGGCGGTTGCTTCATGTACAGCTCTTCTTCAAGCTCACTTAGGGTTCATTACAATATTACGTAACGCAAAATTGGGCAATTTGAGACCCCTTCCCTCCCCCACGTAACAGCTTTTGTATGGGAAATTTTAAATTTTTGTATGGACCGTAACACTACGTAGACCCCCTCCCTCCCCCTGATGCGTTACGTAATATTTGAACGATCCCTTACAGGTACGCCGTCTTCACGTCGTAATGCTTCAGGATTAATTTCTTCTTGCTGGCGATGGTCAGCAGGGTCCTCAGCGTTGTTTGCTTGGTTACAGGAGCAAAGAACTCGTCGTAGTCCTGACAACATTTCTGACTGAAACCTTCAGCCACTAGTCGTGCCTTGTATTTCACCACATCACCGGCAGCATTCTGTTTCAACTTATATACCCAACGACATACAACGGGTTTCCGGTCATTAGGTAACTTCACCAGATCCTAAGTACCATTCACATGATGAGATTCCATTTCAGCTTCCATGGCAGTCATCGCATCCTTGAAGCCGGATGGCCCGGTCGGATCCTGGAATGACACACTGCTCTTGGTGCAATGTCTTTGTTAGGCCGCGATGAACATCTTGCCGTTGCACTCGTGATGACGTCGCCACACTTCCCGCAGCTTGCCCTTAACAAAATCCATCGTAAGTTCTTATTCCGGTCTATTTTTGATCACATTTATTAAGCTGCCAAACGGTAGCAAGAGGCTTGACAAAACCAGCGCCATGATCCTTCAGACCTTCCCCAATCACTTCTAGACGATTTTGCAAATCCGTCATCTCGTTCAGGTGTCCGGGGAGATCGCCTTCTTCCGGAAGCCGCAAGGAACACAGCTTGCGCAAGACGTGAAATGTTGACGACAAGGACAATGCCCCGTATATCTGCTTCAATGCGCCCCACATCTCCTTGGCTGATCTCCGGATGATATGCGCTAGCTGACTGTCTTCCACTTCCAAGCCGATCATCGAGCGTTTTTTTCCATTTTTCAAAGACCAATCTTCCGTCGGCCCATCAGGCTTAGAATCCGTGACGAAGGTCAGCAGTTCTTCCTTCGCCAGATCGAATAGATGGTCGTCCATTAGACCACCAACCTCGTCGTACTCACCAGTTAATCTAAGATCTTTTTTTCTAGGAAACCGATGGGAACTCTTCAATACAATACAATCATTTCGATACCAATCAATTCAAACGTTTGTCTTGAGGATATTTGTTTTTTTTTGAAAATTCCTCAAAAACTATTCTAAGGAGTTATACGGGGGCCCAGATAGCCGTAGCAGTAAACGCGCAGCTATTCAGCAAGAACAAACTGAGGGTCGGGATTTTGAATCCTACCGGTCGAGGATCTTTTCGTAAAGCAACATTTTCTTGACTTTCCAGGGCATAGGGTAAGGGATCTAATTTTCGACCCTGTGCTAATTTTCGACCCATTGATAGAACAAACATTGTATAAACTACTATTTAAAATTTTGAAACATTCATAAATCACTAGAATAAGCCATTACTGTTATACCTGTCATGATCCAACAAAAATTGCATTTATATAACTAAGTTTTGATTCAAAATTGATTGATCTGATTTTTCGGTGTCTGAATCAGTCCTTTTTTCTTCCATTGATGGAAAATCGACACATTTGAAAAAGGCTCAAATCAGTATAAAAGCTGATCAAAGTGATGCCCAATAGATAAAGTTTGATGAAAAGAGATCAAATTAAGGCATATTGTATTGAATTTAGTGCATCTATAAGCGAAAATAAATTTTATTACGCGTTTGAAATTGTTCGAAAATTGAAACACCAGGTTTCAATTTTCGACCAGTCGAAAAAGCATGCCATGATTTCAGCAGAGGATGTGTTTTAGTTTTCGACCCTTCATCAAAAGTAAACATCATTCATAACGGTGGTGCCTCTTTTTTAGAGATAAATTGCTTGCTTAGACTGTTCTTAATCAAAATGGTGAGAAATATACGAATCCCGCTTCAATTTCATCAAAAATATATGGATTAACATATTACAGCGCCCAGAACAGTACAGGCAAGTCTACGCAGATACCGACATCCAGCAAGCAGCATCAAAGGTAGTCAACATGAACTCGGTTATGGAATTCCGAAACTTCGTATATTTAATTTAAGATTTGCAATCCGTTTTTCGTCCTGGACAGGCCACAATGGAGGAAAAGACAGAATTTGAATTGTGAACTGCGGAATGAGTCAACGACGGAGATGGCCAGTGAAACGTGACTCAATATCGTAGTATGTTAAAGGGTTTCTCGATACTGCTGAAAGGCCCAACTATTTTTTAAAAAACATCCTCCAGGTGAATTGGTAGATCAAGATGGATGTAGCGAAGGAGAAAATCCAAAATTAAGAGATAAGAACACGGTGAAGCAAAACGAATTGGAAAATAAAAAAACAATGCACCGAAATGGCTCATAAAATCAATGCCTAAGTCAAGCGATAAAAAAAGAATTTCAGTTTTTTGTTTGAACTACTAAATAATAAAATGAAATAAATGTTTTAAACAAAATGATGTTACATGATTGAATGCAAATATTCCATTTCTGTACTATATCCTATCGCAATAAAAGAATGTCATGTAGTTTTTTTCCACGTAAAATCATTTCAGTGGTAGATTAGTTTCCATGAATGTTGGTTTTCCGTTGTCATACAGGTTGTGCATAAATCATGATATCGCAGTGCACAACTTAATCACACCGTACCACAAAACAAAATATTCGATTTATTTATAATTATTTCAAAAAGAAGAAAAATAATCGAAGAATATTCCATAATAAATTGATAATTTTCGCACATATATTAATGTTTAAAACTTCCCACATTGCCTTTACAAGTGCTCTCAAAAAGAGGAAAAGTAAATTCACTCCCTTCAGATAAGCACAAACTTGATAAAAATTTCGTAAAATAGTGTTTCCTCAAACAATATATCGATTATATTGTTTCAATTTAGTACAGGTCGAAAATTAGCACATGCATGGGTCGAGAAATAAAACAATGGGTCGAAAAATAGCACAAAAAGATAAAGTCATTTATCCCTAAAAATCACAAAAACACAATGAAATATCACCTGATAGAAGCTATACATGAATAAATATTAGGTTTTTTGATTCGATTGCCAAATTTGAATATTAATTAATGATTTTTAGCAGGGTTTTTAGAAGTTTTTCACTCCTATGCTGGTTTCATGGGTCGAAATATAGTGCTTCTACCCTAGAGTATAATTATGTCACATGACATACACATGCAAAAATGGTCAATTGGTAAAGAAATTACTTAGTTAATAACTGTGGAAGTGCTCATAAAAACAGTTAAAAGCAAGTTGAGAAGCAAGCATCCAAAAATTACGTAACGCTCGGTGGGAGGGGGAGTAGGCTCAAGCGTTACAGCTCATACAAAAAAAAAATGAAATATTTCATAAGAAAAGCGTAACAAAGGGGGGGAGTCAAAAATTTCAAATTTTAGCGTTACGTAATAAATGGACGCTGCCTAACGCACATGCGCTAGTGTCTTTGCACATAAAAACGCTAAAAGGTAACGCGAAAAATATTTGGATATCGAGTGATTTCTCAAAATTGAGAACTATTTTCGAAAAATATATTTGGTACCGGTTGTACGTAATGATAATGACTATCATGCCTACCAAATACAGTGAAACCTCCATTACTCGATATCGACTCATGGAACCATACTGAAAACAAAATTTCATGGTTACTATGATGGTCCCCTCAAACAGCTTTCCAAGGATTTTGTTTCCACGACTCGATATTTCCATGAGTCGATGGTCCCTTCAGATATCGACTCATGGAGGTTTGACTGTGTTTTTTCGAATAATGCTTCCATTTACGAGAAATTTGAATTTAGATATCTTTCCCCATACAAAATGAAACAAGAAAACTTCTGCTGATCAACTGTGGACAAAAGCAAAACAGGTAATCCATTGCATTGTCTTCAGTGAATCTAGAGAGACGCCCCTGATCTTACGTAAATAATGACTGAAAGGTTTGCTTAAAGAAACAATGTGTTCTTAAACATTGTCGTCTTTCGTTACATGTCCACTCACTCAACGTTCCTCTCCATTTACAAGTAAACATCAAACAAATTCGAAACAACTTCTGCATTGTGCTGTAGCACCACAGAGGACTATTTCACACGCTTAAGATTGCACTCTGTCCGAAACAGTGACAGCCTGGAGTCAACTTATTTTCGCATCATCCAAAGACAAACAAACACAAATATTTTTCACTCAAAATACTCTTTGGTGCGAGCACTAAAATAAAAACAAAAATCCTTTCAGCCCCCGAGGTCACATAAAGTTTGGGTCGTCTTGAGTGAACCCGAAGAAGAAAACACCCTCATTGTGTTGAATTGCGGTTGGGGAAGCAGGTTTTTCCTTCGTTTGGTTGGATCTGCCACTGACATCGTATCGCTCACGCCTGACGTATAGGGTATGATTGTGCAAAACGATTCGAAGGAGTGTAGTAGAAAAGTGCCGATTCCTTGTACCCTGCTAAGAAATTGAAAATTGAAATCATGTGTTTTTATTTTTCAAGACCTTAACGACGTTCAGTAACTAAAGCAAAGCCAAGCTCAAGGTGTCTGGGTTCGATTCCCGGTCGGTCCCGGATGTTTTCGTAAAGGAAATTTCCTTGACTTTCCTGGGCATAAAGTATCATTGTATCTGCCACACGATATACGAATGAGAAAATTGCAGCTTTGGCAAAGAAAGTTTTCAGATAGTAACTGCTAATTACACAAAAAAGTTCAATACTTCAATAGAACTCTTCAGTTAAAATATTAGTTTCAAATTTTCCATCCTTTTCCTGCAGAACTCTCAATAACTCAGCAGAACAATCCGTTGAGCAACACTCTCCCCTATTGCTTCCATTGGAGTTGATTTCATGAGGGTCCACTGCCCGGCTTCAAACACTACCAGCGTATATGTAGGTATGTACAATCACACGTGCTCCCCAACTACGTCACACCAGCCGACCGTCGTCATATGAGATGCTTATCGTTGATCCCTCAAATGCCATAAAAGATGTTATTCTCATTCTTGCCATTTGTTTCAGACATGGGAAAAGTTTGTTTCAGCGATATATATTTTGGCCTCTTGTATTGCTTTTTATGCCCGCCACAGTCGTCGTCTTCGTCGTCGTCGTTGTCTTTGGTGTTCCATTTGCTAGAGTCTTAGGGTGAAGTGAAGTGGAAAAGTTTGCCGAGTCGTTAAATCTCTCAGCAGCAACCGGCATCATCGTTTGGGGACAGGCTCTAGTCGCTCGTTGACATTACAATAGAAACTGGGAGAATCTGTACATTAAAATTAGTATGGTTAAAATGAAAATGTATACTTTTGGCAACCACTAAACTATATTTTTCAAATCTGTTTCGGCCAACATAATTGTGATTTAACTTCTTCCTTTTGGAAAAAGGTTCCTTGTTGGTATTGTTATAAGAGCACCCAAATTAAGTACATTCATCTGACCAATTTATTGGAACCCCTCTCATTGTGACCAAATTTCTGTTTGAATGTTTCAAATAAAGAGCTTTTGGTTTATGTGGGAATATTATTAGTTTAAATTTGGAAGAATTAGGAGAAAATCTCCATTTTAGGTATGAAGAAAATTATCCAAATTTGTGTACAATCTACTGCAGATGACACACAGGCTTCGTCCTTTGGCGGAGAGGCATACGTCATACGCAAACAAGATTTTTAAAATCGCTGATCTCAGGTTAGTCAGATGTTGAAAATATTGTATAATTGCCCCAAAATGCTGCCTTGAGGAACACCAGCTCTTACAGGAAGTCTTTCAGACCTGGAGTTCTGATTATTAATCTGAAGTGTACGATTTGACAGATAACTTTGAATTATTCTAACAATGTGTGTTTGAAAATTAAACTGTTTTAATTTTACAATCAAGCCTTCATGCCAAACACTGTTGAATGGTTTTTCTATGTCTAGAAGAGCAAAAACAGTAGAATAGCCTTCAGATTTGTTGGAACGCATCAAATTTGTTACACGTAAAAGTTGATGAGTCTTCGAATGTCCTTGGCGGAATCCGAACTGTTCATTGGCAAAAAATGAATTTTCGTTGATGTGGGCCATCATTCTGTTCAAAACGACCTTTTCAAAAAGTTTACTGATGGAAGAAAGCAAGCTGATTGGACGGTAGTTGGAAGCTTCTGCAGGATTTTGGTCTGGTTTTAAAATAAGTAAAACCTTAGCATTTTTCCATTTATCAGGAAAAGTTGCCAACTGCAAACATTTGTTAAACATATCTACCAAAAACTACTTTCTGGAAGTTTCTTGACGACGATGTTGAAAATTCCAATTCAGCAAACATTTAACATTTTTATTTTGTCAAGTTTGTCGAAGATACTTTTGATCTTACTCTTCATTTGAGCTAAGTAAATTGATTCTGAAAGTTTTAACTTAGGGTGGACCCAAAAATTCAATTATTTTAGTGTAACTTGTTTGCTCTCAGTTTTACGTGAAAGTGGTCTTCAGAAGAGTTGTAGAGGATTAAAACACATTTTTGCTGAACATTGCAAGTTTGTAATTTTGTGATTTTGGAGTGATGAGAAAATTTAAATGAAAAACTATGAAATCTTTAGATGCCCATAACTCATGGAGTTGGTTCGATAACATTTTCTTTTAGCGGCATTCTAAAAGACTTAAAAAACTCGAAATTCGCCTGTAACTGATAAGATGACAAATTTATCGGCGTGTTATTTGCAGCAAAGTTGATGGTTTTATCTAAATCTACAGCTTTCTCATACATGATTTTTCGGAGAAATGTAAAATAAAAAACCTAGAAATGATGATACGATTTAGATGTAGGCCACCTTATCTTTATTATTATGTAAGATTAAGTTAATTAGTAAATCACTTGTCGCTTCCATGTACTTGTTGTTGTAAACTTTGTATGGTATTATATTTTTTAATTATTTTATCAGGCTTCTTCCTTGCTCTTGATTTACCATCTATCTCCCTCTTTCAACGAACAACTACAAAAGAGAAGCGTTTTTACCCACGAACAAACTGAGCGTCCGTACTTTGTGGGATGATGAGTTTACTCGTTTGTGTTTGCTTGTGTTCATTCCCTCAGTTGTGAAGAGTTTGTATTGATAACCTCAGTGCTCCAAAGATAAAGATATTGTTTTTCCCCTTTCGCAGTTTGGGGAAGAGCATTTTCAGACAGCTCTTTGCTACTCTTTGCCCAAAAGAGCAAAGAAGAAAGCGAAACCTAGCTCTTGCGTTGACGGAGCAACCAACCTCAGTTCAACCCGATGATGATGATGTGTTCGAAGAGCTTCCCAGTAAGCAAGAGCTATCAAATGGAATATATGCATTTGGCTAGAGCCAACGTTCCTCTCTGTTTTCCTAACCACGGATTATACAATGCACATCGAATGCTGACTCATAATTGTTGTGAGTACGAGTTGGCTCCATCTGTCCGATCAAAATGAGCAAAATAAAGCCTGCTGCCAAAATCGTGACCGATAACAGATATGTTCCATTTTTATCAACACGATTGGCAATTTACATTTGACAAAACGTAATAATTGTCGTAGCTTGATCAAAAGAGCACGATTTTCTAAGTATAACACAATTTTATTGCGCGTCAATTTCTCAATTTTGACATAATAAATGATAGATGATGATTTCAGTCCGTAGACTCAATGGCATTTCAATTCACTTAATGACAGCTCGTCCCGTAGTAAAATACGAGGGGTGATTCTAAAGCCATCTCCTCACTAACTTCAAACGTGTTTCACAAATAATTATAGGTAGAGTGATTTCCCGATTTCCGGGATATTTGTTCTGACATCCCGAGAATCTCGGGATTCCCGAAATGTACGTATAATTGGATGAAATCCACTAATTTTTTTTTGGAAAACATTGACATTTTTCCTCACAATTAAACCTTATTTGAATATTATGAATAATATAATAAACGAGTAATAATTTTCATGAGAAGACTAATTGACCGAGTAAGAGACACATGTTTTTATTTGTCTAGTTGCAAAGCTTTTATGTTTTTCTCTTCAACATAAGCCTAGGTTGAAGAAGCAAATTCGGAAGTACACTTACACTTCAGTCCATTATTTTCAGTACCGTAAAACGGGGTATCTTTGATAATGCGGGTAACTTTGATAGTGCGAGACCCATCACATACTAAACGAAATATCATAATTTCTGTTAATCAGTTAAGCAAAACGAATGCAAAACTAAAGTATATAAGTATGACACTTCATGTAAAAGCGGTTTTTATTTGAATCAAGTACATTTGAGGCTTTTTATACGAATATTGATAATTGACACAATTTTAGCATTTTCGAAACGCTTACAAACAATCTGTTCTACGATCACTATTTGATGTAGTTTTGAATAGTTGGCCACTTATCTTTGATAGCCTAGTTATCATAGAACTTGAATACGGTCTCAAATCTCTTAGCGAAAAGCATTTTCACAAACTGGGACCATTTTTGTAATCTAAGTCAGAAATTTCCATATAACGTTAAACGCCTAGAGGTATGGAATGCCCTACAAATGTTAGTTATTCATTCAATTTTGTTTGAATTATGCTCCATTATCAAAGTTACCCCAAAACTGAAAACCAACTTTCGATTATATGAAAAATTATATATCCATTCAAAATAAATCTTTTGGCAATTTATCCACTGCAATCGATAGCTAGGACACCAGTACTTGTTTTAAAAATATAAATAATAATTCTATGAAACAGCATCCATAAATATTAAAGTATTCTTCGAAAAAACTATCAAAGTTACCCCGTTTTACGGTATTCAACTATTATCATGATATTCTACAATACCTTCAATGATCTTTAACAACATCTTTTGTTCTAAAGTTTTGTTGATTTTTCAAAAGTCAAAAATCAAATTGCTTTAATGTTATGACCTTATTTTTCAACATAGGGAGCCGGAACCCATTCTTGGTATTTTTGATTTACTTGATCACTTCGGCAGTGAGGTTTTTTGAAAGCTACAAAGCTCATATTCGGTCACAATGTGCGTTGAAGTTAAGCGCAAAGTTTCAGACAACAAGAATTTGATTAAAGGCTTTCAGTCTCAACGGCAATCAAAACTACAAGAAAAAGATTGATAATACAATCGAAACGTTGGGCGTAGAAGAAATCTTGTAGTTCTGATTGCCGTTGAGACTGAAAGGCGATAAGAAAATCTCTGGTGCAACTTATAGCAGTCGAAAGCTTCCAATAGTTCCAGACAACTCGGCCGATAAAAAACCCAAATGCCAAAGTGAATCATGGAAGTGCCTGCAGTAGTAGCTCTGCACCCTCCATTCATAAGTATTATAGAAAATTTGAAAAAAAATCTAGTAATTAGTCAAGCTAAGTTTTGATTTCTGTTATGTTACTACATCAGGATAAGAAAGTCATTTATGAAATCTGATTTGTTATAATAAACATATTATCTTGGAAAGTCACATTTTTTATTTTATTGAAGAAACATTGTCTTGTTGAATTTGTACATCCATTCCAACCAAAATACTAGTTTTATTGAGAATTTAATAAATCCTGGGATCCCGGGATTTCCCGGGACAAGCTTAGATTTTTGTCCCGAATCCCGGGACGAGCAAAATGGCCGGAAAATGGACACTCTAGTTCCAGGGCACGGAAAATTATGACATTTTTGGGTTTTGGCTAACGTTGTAACAAAATATCCCCAGCAACACACATGTTATAATTGTGTATTATCAACTGATATATGACCAAAATTAGTCATATATTAGTTGATAATACACAATTATAACATGTGTGTTGCTCGGGATGTAAAAAACTGGATATACCTAACCAAGCCAATTAGGCTACTCATTCGTATAGATTCGTTACACAGCGTAACAAAAATGACACTTTCGCGTGTCTCAAGGATCAAATTATGTATCTCTAGTAGATTTTGGGTCGCTGAATCTGATGCCGTTCTCAGAAATGTTCCAGCACGTCACAATTTTTAGCTATAGGTCGCCAAAGTTGTATCAAACACTGGTTTTATTGATGTTTACATGAAATTTGAGGTATGATTTATGAAACTTTTTTGTGATATAATCTACCAAACATGCTAAATAGAACTTGAACTTTCAATTTAGATACAAATCAGTTGAAATTTTACGATAAAATTTAGTTTAAATCTATTTTTTTCAACATGTTTGCAGTCTTCATATAAAATTCTTCGTTTCTCTTATATGGCATAATACAATACTTTTCTGAACCACCAAAATATAACATTTAACCATCGAAAATATTATGAACTTCGTTGATAATTATTGTTCTATGCATAAAGTTTGAATTCCTTGAGAAATTGAGCAAACGAATTGCCATACAAGTTGAAAAACTTGCATGCAAATTGGCTGAAACAGTCAAATTTAGCATTTCCAACCGTCAATATCTCAAAAACTATATATGATATTTCTGAAAACGGCAATGGACTCAGCAACCCTTTATTTAGTAAATAGCGGTATTTTGGTTCTTGAGACAAAACAGTGTTCGCAGTGTTATGGAACTTGATTGCAGGCCAATCAATCAATATGATTTTGTAATAAATCATAAATAGTTAAAGTTTTTAGGTAAGAATATCTTCTTCTTCTTCTTCTTCTTCTTCTTGGCATTTACGTCCTCACTAGGACAGAGCCTACTTCTAAGCTTAGTGTTCTTATGAGCACTTCCACAGTTATTAACTGAGAGCTTTCTTTCTTTGCCAAAGTCTTTTCGCATTCGTATATCGTATGGCAGGTACGATGAAACTCTGCCCAGGGAAGTCAAGGAAATTTCCTTTACTAAAAGATCCTGGACCGACCGGGATTCGAACCCAGACACCTTCAGCATGGCTTTGCTTTGTAGGCGTGGACTCTAACCACTCGGCTAAGGAAGCCCCAGAATATCAATACACTCTTAAAAATAATGAAAATTACTCTGGACGTAATTCTGGTTATGACTGAATGACACATGATGTAAGTGATGGAACGACACAAAAACGTGTCCTTGAAGATGTATTTAACAAAACATGTAATTTTACATGTTAAAGGACACGAAAACGATGGAACTGTGATCGACATTTCCCGAATCAGACACTAACGTATTTTAAAATGGATGCAAATTTACGTCATTCGGCTCGCTTCTTTTATGTGCATCCCAAAAGACGTAAATCACATTATTTTTTGGTACTGTGTAGATTTAAAATGGAATATTAAAACGATAATCGCATAAATTTGCTTTGCACCATCAGATGCATCATATGTGTAAAAATAGAGAACTAGGATGAAGTTCAAGATTTTTTTTTTCAAGAATGAGTCAACAAGAACAACTTTAGTTACATTTCTTTGCATTTGTTGTCAGATGCCGATCAGAGAGGCAATTAAATGTTAGGTTTAGTTGCGAAAGTTTTTCATACTTAAACGAATAATTACAAACTATTGTGCTTCGAATTGAATTTTTGATTTTTCTTCTAAGTTATCACTACTACCTTCGGCTGGAAGGCACTAATCAACACTTTAGAACAGTACCGCCTTTGCGTTTTAGCTTTGCGTTAGATCACGAGTAGGCTAATACCACACTAAACTAACGTTCTAGTTTACTAAAACTGATATTGAATAGGTCTCTAAAACTCTCTCAAACCTTTTTCATCTAGCAAATAGGAAAAAAATCAATGCTATTTATCAGATTTTTGACAGATTTTTTTCGTTCTAGCTTAAAAAGAATCGTCTGGATGTCTAGTTTTTAATCTTATTGGAAGTTTTGGAACTATCCACCTGTCCAGAGTTATTTAGGTGGTTCATTGGGTCAGATCGGGTAAAACTGAACGCGACTTATTTTCGTCAACATTGAGCGGTTTCAAAAAGATCCGACAATAATCTGAAATATTTTCCTCTAATAGCCCAATTGTCTAATTTAGTTCACACAGAACATTCATAATCGACTATTGACTCGGAGTCAGATTTAAACCAATAGGCTGGATAAATTTAGGCGTAAACGAAAACCTTCCAATAATTAAAACAAATAGACATCCAGTTTATTCTATTAGTGCTAAATTGAAGAAAATCGGGCGGATACGGGCTAAGTATGTATTCAACTAATCACAGTCCCTAGGACGTGGCCAGAGAAATTCTCGAATGTTGAAGGATAAATCAAACTTATCCAGCAACTCATGCTAAATTTGAAAACTCTCATTGATTAGCGTGCAGGAAGGAGTCAAATCTCATTGAATGGTATAGGACTTGACACCTACCATGTATCGAAGGTGCTCAACACTAACCTTATATGAAAAATTCAACTCTTAAGCTATTAACAAACATTTGAATTGCTTCAAAATACGTCTTTATTTTATATTCTAAGCATTTGAAAAAAAAAAAAACAATTTTAGCATGTTGATGGAAATGGAATAATTTGTTGAAGAAATCGAAACGTGGCAAAATCGGAAAGTGATAAAAACGGAACATACCTGTACTTACACACAATAGTGTCCTTGGGTACAGAACTGTGGAAGCGGTTTAATATCAAAAATGTGGATTGATGCTTCCTCTAAAACTCTTTTGAAGACCACATTCACGTAAAACTGTAAGCAAAAAAGTTAGACCAAATAACTGATTCTTCGGGTCCACCCAGTTTGACTTTCAAAATCCATTTACTTAGTTCAAATGAAGAGTTAGATTAAAAGTGTCTTCGACAAAGTTGTTCAAAATTTCATTTTCTAAATGTTTGCAGGAGGGCACAGTTTCAAATATCAAACAAAAAAGTTTGCTTCGAAATTTGAGCTTAAAAAAGGACCACCCTATTCATCATTCTTCTTAAAAGGAGAATTTTTCATTTCGGAAAAACGTCCTTTTTTCATTTTTGTCACGTTTAGTGACAGTTTTTAAAACTATTTCTTTGGAAAGTAGTTGTAAATGAGGAAATTCACCCTTCCGTTTGTTCATGATTGCAACCACGTTTAGCGAATAAACTAAAGAAGAAGAAGATCATCTAAGAGGATTTTTTCCCAAGACATAGCAACAACTATAAACCCTTGGTCGTCAAGCCATCACAACAAACTCCGCTCCGCGAAAAATTAATCGCTCAGCCTGTGAGCTGACGATCAATTGTTCTCGAATCGAAGTCATAATTTTGGAGGATTTTTCTGATTGCACGCCACGATTTATATCCTAGCTTGTCGTTTTTAATCTGAAAATTTATCGTGCATGGTATGTGAGAATTTTTATCCTTGAATTTTAAATTGATTCGCATCAATCGCACATGTTACAATATCCGACAAACTCTTTGTCCTACGACAAACAGTTCATCGGATGCTCGAAATATCTATGATTAGCGTGCGTGGTGAGGTGTTGAAATCATGTTGCTGCAAGAACGACGGCCCTCTTGGACCATTCAAATACCGTGTTGTTTGTCGTTAGAGCTGATTTTTTTCCATCCTTGATTACCACCGCTAGCTTTCACTAATGGGTCTAACAAAAAAATCAAAGGCATGGATCCTAACAAGGACATAGTAGAACAATAGTGCTGAAAAGTTCTGTTTTTGTAGTACTGAGAAGTACTGTTTTATTGCTTAAGGTTATTTTAAAAACTTCCTAGAGTAGGGAGACGCACTGCAAAAAGGTACGATGCGCACCACAAATATGACTTAATTTTAGGTCCTTCTTGATGTATCCTAAAGCTTCAGAGTTTGTTTTCAAACGGAGTCAGTGGAAGACGTCGCGACTGCAGTAGACAGAAAACTAATAGTACTTAATATTTGTCTATCTGAGACTTTTTTAACTCAACTAGATTTTTGATGACTATCACAAATTCAAGTGGGTAGTATGGTGTTTTAGTAGCTCAGTGTTGTGGTCGATTATTCAGTGGTGTGAATCTTCATACAGATTGCCATATTCTTTTAAGCATCACTATCAGCACAAATACAGGGGGAGAAATTTTGCTGCTTATATGGTATGAGTTTCGAAACAATTTGTGTTGTAACGCGAAAATCGATCCATGTTTTCAATTTTTGCGGCATCCGTTCTTACACTCTTAAAAATAATGAAAAAAACTGTGGACGTTATGACTGAATGACACATGATGTAAGTGATGGAACGACAGAAAAATTTGTCCTTGAATATGTAGTGAACAAAACCAGGGTCGTAAAAATTCAGCCGAATGCTTCCCGATCAGTGCGAAAACGAACAAATACAAACTCCGCTCGCACGAGGCCAATCTGATTATGAGAGCGAAAATAATGCAACTTTTGCAATTTGCGGATGTTTTTGTGGGGCATTTTGATGGAAATGATTTTTTTCACAAGCGAAATTGAATTTGCTGCCAATGAATGTCAGCAGGTGGATGAGAATCAGTGTAGGAAAAGTAATTGAAAAACTGAATGCACGTTCTACCAGATTCGTGCATGTGTTGTCAAAAAATATTCACACAAAGAAGAAATCAACGATGACGGATCCTACTGAGCGTCGGTATTGTTGACTGTAAATTGAAATATGCAGACACTGAACAAAACTGAACAAATTTTACATGTTAAAGCACATGAAAACGATGGAACTGTGATCGACATTTCCAGAATAAGACACCAACGTATTTAAAATTCGACACAATTTTACGTGAGTCGGCTCGCTTCTCTTATACGCATCCCAAAAGACGTTAATCACATGATTTTGTGAGAGTGTGTAGACCGGCTCCATACAATAACCAATACGCGCCATGACGTGAAAGTAGATCATTATATCTTGTTTTTATGGCATGTCGTGTATTTTTCTTCTTGGTTTGGCAGAGTTATGTAATATTAAGAACGAATATAAATTAATGTCAAAAGCTTCGCTTCTTTACACGGAATTTTCGAAGAGTGTACTGAAAAACGTTTGCCAAAGCCGGCAACTTTCAAAGTTATGACAACTCTTAAATATTCTTAAATATCTGCAAATAAAAATTTCGTGCTCACTAGTGCCACATGCTTGCAAAATTTAAAATCTCATGGCTCAAATAAAAAAAAATGTGCTACTGAACAACTAACATCAAGAGGTTAGGATTCTTAGATATCGGTAATATGAAATTTTATGCTCCCTAGCGCCGGCTGCTGGAAAAACATTGAATCTTATAGCTCAAATGAAAATATTCCTTGTGCTACGAAACAAATTGGCCAAAAACGCCAGTTTCCCAAGTTCAGGATCCTAAGATATTCACGAAACAAAAGTTTCATGCTCATTAAAACCGTCTTTTGGCAAAATTTCGAATCTCATGACTTAAGGCCGCAAGGGACGTCATCAGTATCACCCTATCCATTTCAAGATGCAAATCCCAAAAACCTCCATATATCGATTCGAAAAATGTATCACTATGATTCTATATATGTATTGCACTACCCAATACATTTTCAGTTTCATCGGTTTACTAAATCTCGAGATGTGTTTCCACAAAGTTTTGATGATAATTGTTAGAGTGAGACAAAAGATAGGGAAAATAACACGGTCTCCCATGTCACCTTAATTGAAGATCGCCCTTGGACTACTGAACAACTTGATAATCGAAATATATCTATTTAATACTGAACTGTATCGATCACAAATGTTCACTGTTGACAATAATTCGGCCGTTTCTGAAACCGCACTCAAGAACAAACGCAAATTTGATAAGCTCTGCAGGTGGATGCTTGCCAATGAACAAACGGCTGACCAGAAACGTTTCTCCCATTCAAGTGGGGTCCTTTTGTTGTTATTGTGATGGGAGAGGTGAAAAAATCCACCCTCCAATCGGCCCACGGCAAAGCGGAAAGGACAATACGACGTGTTTCTCGTTTGGCCAAAGTGGAAAATGAGATTTGAAGATGGGAAAAAACGCAATCGAATGTTGCCTAGCGAAGCAGTTGGACAAAAACCAATCCGCCCAACCCTATCCACGGTTGTCGTTTGCTTGCTGGCGAAGAGGCCGGATCTGAACACAGGAAGGGCGAATCTAATCGATAGGAGTGCGAAAAAACCTTCCAGCTATTCCGGAATCACCCGGTCGCAACGAGTTGAGCACGGGTTGAACAGTAGCACACGGTCGGACAAAACCGTCAAAATTTAAGTTCTTAAAATTGCTTGTTCACTTGTTTGATAGATTCTTGTACTATTGAACCTTTTGAACGATGTTTTCCCAACACTGTAGATCAATCATTTTTTTTAGTAACTATATTTTTTTCAAATATAATATTAATTTCTTATGTTCAAATGTGTTAGACAATACTATTATTTAAATTGGGTAAAAGTGAGTGAGGCCTTTCTTAGCCGAGTGGTTAGAGTCCGCGGCTACAAAGCAAAGCCATGTCT
The DNA here is from genome assembly GCF_002204515.2 of Aedes aegypti. Classification (NCBI taxonomy): domain Eukaryota; kingdom Metazoa; phylum Arthropoda; class Insecta; order Diptera; family Culicidae; genus Aedes; species Aedes aegypti. The sequence continues at coordinate 231,715,560 of NC_035109.1, read as the reverse complement.
GAGTTCGATTCCCGTTCGGTGCAGGATCTTTCCGTAATGGAAATTTCCTTGACTTCCTTGGGCATAGAGTATCATCGTATCTGCCACACGATATACGAATGCAAACATGGCGACTTTTGCAAAGAAAGCTCCCAGTTAATAACTGTGGAAGTGCTCATAAGAACACTAAGCTGAGATGCAGGTTCTGTCCTAGTGGGAACGTCATGCTAAGAAGAAAAAAAGAAAGGGCTTATTTTGTAAATCAAGCAAATTCATGTGACTCATCTGTAATCACTTTCGATCAAAGTAAGCAGCCTCATCAAGAAAAGTTAGTGAATTAACGTTTTCAATTGATTTGTGCACTTTTTAGGTTTTGTCCGATCTTTGTATGAAGACGCACCACTGTGCGATGGGGAAACGTCTAGCGACGACATATACAATGCTTACATTGCAAATAAAAGCCGAATGTGTGTGTCGGAAGTTTGGGCGGGGCACGACATTGCGATGATGGTTCGACGTGGCCGCTTTTTTTTCTGCAGTCGACAGTCCTGGGCGAGCACAAACAAAAGACTTTCATTCGGCCATTGAATTCGAGAATGGCAAGATTTGAGTGGGCATTCCACGTGTCTTTTTCGATTCAAGCGGAAGAAAGTCGCCTCCAGGGGCCCAGAGCAGCGGTATTCCAAATGCTGTGCAGTTTCACCTTCCTTCGTTTATTTGCTTTGACCGGCATTGGTTTTTGTTTTGGTTTTTCTTCGGTGGATTGGCATTCGAATCGGTTGAAGGATCGAACGGAATGTTTTTGGGCTTGTGAACTTTTCAGTCAGATCATGGGGATGGGTTTAATAGCAGTCGTTATTGGGATTCCAATCGTTGGAGCGAAGTTGATGATTATGGCTTGAGGCTGTATCCAGCAATTAAATGGAATGAATCCACTAATACAAATTGCACAAGCCTTCATTTTGCAGGGATAATGGATAAGTAAAGTAAAGATACACTTTAAGAGACACTTCTTCTTCTTCTTTCTGGCGTTACGTCCCCACTGGAACAGAGCCTGCTTCTCAGCTTAGTGTTCTTATGAGCACTTCCACAGTTATTAACTGAGAGCTTACTTTGCCAATGACCATTTTTGCATGCGTATATCGTGTGGCTGGTACGAAGATACTCTATGCCCTGGGAAGTCGAGAAAATTTCCAACCCGAAAAGATCCTCGACCGGTGGGATTCGAACCCACGACCCTCAGCTTGGTCTTGCTGAATAGCTGCGCGTTTACCGCTACGGCTATCTGGGCCCCTACTTTAAGAGACACTTAAGGCTTAAAAATACATCATTGTAGTCATCAGAAATATTAAATAATCAATATCAAATAATCAAAAATAAAAAACTTTTTTTAGTTCTAATTTGAAGAAATCTTAGTAAAAATCTATCATTTCATTCCAGGGAGCAAAAAAAAGTACAAATATAGATGTCCATGAACAAAGCTTGAAGTTGAGCAAAAAAATGGATTATTTGATGACGGTTATTTTCCTCCTAATCAGGTGTTATTTGAAAATTTAATGGATAAAGGTGGGGAATACAATGGAAGTCGTTTTGTAACATCCCAGACAACCAGAAACCGCATGGAAGTTCACGTTAAAACTCGTTTATTCATACAAATTACATCAAACCCGCAAAACACCGTGGATAAACTCGTCAGATTGATGAGTTTCCTCGCATAAAACACTTCTTTTCTGAGTTCATTTGTACATTTTGTTTCGTCTCGTACAATCGTACAAAGTAAGTCGAATCAATCCGTAGCAGCTGTCAAATCAACATTTGTTATCATAAGTTAAGTTCGGTAGAATATTCATACACTCGCATTGTATGTTTTTATCCATTACATAATATATGCACACATATCGCCTCCACTTTTGTACGTAGAAGGCCTTTTCGCGACATCTTATAAGTGAAATTTTGCAAATATAAAGCCTCCAGGTGATTTCGTTATACGTACATTTTGGTTGTCTGGGTTGCAACGTGATGCAACATTTTTTAATTGTGTAACCGATGGTCTATGACAGTTGAAGCCACTCTCCAGTGTAAAAATCTGGATGAGATCACTGTGGCAGCAGAGGTCTAGGCCGCTCTTAAAGAGTAGTGTGACATTGACGAGGACGTGCTCATAGGGACCAGCTATCTCAGAGAAGACCCACAGGGCGCCCAGGAAGCGGTGAATAGGCTGCCAGTTACAAATGCTAACAAAGTGATTAAGTAACTCAAGCATGTTCAAGATTAGCTGATCGTATTACCGGCTGAGCATACAACAGCTTCCTGAAGTTTGCTTAAAATGCTTCGGGAAGAGGCATGAGTCGTGGAAATGCAATGGTCCCGATAGAAGTAAGCTGTGCAAAAGATGCGGAAGTGAAGGTCATAGGGCAAGCAATTGTAAGCAAATCGCTAAGGTAATATGTGTTGACAGAGCAGACAACGGGTGGACCCAAATGACTGGGCATAAGAGGAGTTACAAAGCAGCCATAACTGAAGTAACACAGTTCAATGTAAACCACTGTGATGCTGTTTGAAGCTGATTTGGCCAACAATCTAGGAAACGAAGTTATTGTAAGGATTACACCAGGAACTCCTTCAGAGATTCCACCAGAAATTCTATCAAAATTTTCTACATGAATTCTCTCAGTAGTACTTCATTTCATTTATTTATTTAACATCTAAACAGATAACACTGAATCAACAATTTTACGCCACAATACTCGGTTTGTGGTCGCGGCTCTCCATCCTCGGTTCTGCCCTACGCTCACCAAATCGATACGCACTTGATCCACCCACCTATCTTGCTGCGCTCCACGGCTTCTTGTACCAACCGGATCCGACGTGAACACCATCTTTCCAGGGTCGCTGTCCGGCATTCTTGCAACATGCCCTGCCCATCGTACCTTTCCAGATTTGGCCACCTTCTGGTTACTGGGTTCGCTGTAGACTTGGGCGAGCTCGTGGTTCATCCTTCGCCGCCACACACCGTTTTCCTGCACACCGCCAAATATCGTCCTTAGCACCCGACACAAGCAAGTCCTCCTCGAGCATCGTCCACATTTCATGCCCGTAGAGGACCTTATGAGATTTTGTACATATGGTACCGTAAACCGGGGGCAAATTGATCAGTGGGGCGAGTTTGATCAGGTCGGTACCAAAAAACATTTCATCCGAAGGATGCTGAAAGCTTCGTTGGCACCACAGATATTCAATGTTTTCTAGTTTATGCATGTCTAATGATGATGTTGCACTATTTCATTTTTATTAGGCTCAGTTTTACATAGAAATATTCACACTTTTTGAAGATGTAAGTAATACCGTTGGAAATGTCGGTGCTAAACAATCTACTGGTGCTATGCGTGCAAGTCAACTTTGAGTATTTAAAATGTTGCGTAAGCTTAAGTATGAACTACTGAACTCATTTTTGATATCATACAGCATAGTAAGTATAGTTTTTTTGCTCATAAAACCGTTAATTCTAAAGAAATGAGCTCATTTCAAGGGAAATTGTCTACATTTAGGCGTATGCGGCAGATTTTCAAAGTCTAATTTTGCAATAAAATGATCAAAAACTTGAGTTGTAAGAATTTTGACATCATTTACAGATTCAGGAGACCTTAATTTAGTAGATACGGCCATTTTTCATTCTTAAGCCTGCTTTGTTATATGGTGATCAATTTCGCCCCAGTGTGTCGTTTTAATTTTTTGATATTTAAACTATTTTTATGATATGTTAAAAATTATTTCATGAAAAGTCGATTACATAAACTGATAAAGATTAATGGAGTACTGATTTTGTCGAAATTTATTTGACAATATTTGAATTCCCATGGGTAACACAACAAAAAGTTGTAAAAAAGTGATCAATTTGCCCCCGGATTACGGTACATTTGGTGCAAGTGGAAATCTTTTTTGACCGAAGCTTCTTGTGGAGGCCATAGAAGGCCCGAATTCCACTGATGATGCGTCTCCGTATTTCACGGCTAAAGTTATAGTCAGCCGTCAGCAAAGATCCAAGGTAGACGAACTTGTCGACCACTTCGAACGTATCCCCGTCTACTACTGCTACCTAGGCGAGCCCTTTCGCGCTCGGCCCCACTAGCTAGCATGTAGGGGGACATGGGGCAAGAAGGACACCCGGGGCAAGAGTGCCACCTCTAATTTCACGTAGTTCAAATCAATTTTTTGATGTTTAACGCAGGATAAATATAAATTGAGTACTGATTGCGGGTTGTGTAAATATTACAGTTAAAAATGTTAAGTACAAAAAATTAGAAAAATGTCTTTAACTCACCAACGCAAAATATGCGAAATATTATAAGAGTATAAGACTGGAAAACAAGGTTTGACTCCTAATAAATACAAAGCATATTGATTTTTCCACACAGTATTGATGATTTTCAATTGTTTAATATGACTGTGAGGATTTTTTTTTCGAAAAAATCCTTTTGACATTAAATTTTACATATATAATAACAGTATGTCTTATGGGGCAAGAGGGACACCGCAATTTTCTCATATAGAATCAAATGAACTTTTATTTTTCTTGTTTAATATTGCATTCAATCAATGTTTCCTACTAAATAAAATCAAAGTAAACCATCTTGGACATTCAAAATGGTTTCTGAAAATGTTTACTATAATTGTTACAGTCAAATAAGATGAAAACTAAATTAATTTCGTAAAATTACTTTTTAACTATAAGTCAACTTTTATCCCTCAGTTTTTATCTTTACTTACTCTAGAATTTATCCTTTAGGCGGGGAAATAATAATATACAAAATTTGTGGCATTTTGCTCTGGTGGTCTTCTTGCCCCATACGAGTGGCACTCTTGCCCCGTGCCTCGTTTAAAAACTTCATAAGAAAGGACATTTTCAAATATCTCAAATCATCATGTGTTTCTTATATTTTTGAAATCTATCGATAACATCATTTAGAACAAGAGCTGAGCTTGCCCCTACACTGGAATAAACTTCAAAAATTGTGCTTATCAACCATGATTTGAACCTATATATCTTAAGGTGTCCTTCTTGCCCCCAGCCCCCCTACTATGTATTGGTCGCATTCACCACCAGTTCAACTTTAACTGCCTCGCGTTTCAGGCGGGTGTACAGATCTGCCACCTTTTAAAATGTTCGGCCGATAATGTCCATATCATCCGCTAGGCAAACAAATTGACTGGATCTCGTCAAAATCGTACCCCGGCTCTCCGTACAACACCTTCTAGCGCAATATTTAACAACATGCCCGATAGTTTATCACCTTGTCGTACTCCCCGGCGGGATCCAAACGAACTGGATTATTCGCCTGAAACCTTCACACAATTTTGCACACTTTCCATCATTGCTCTTATCAGTCTCGTGAGCTTCCCGGGAATGCTGTTCTCGTCCATGGTTTTCCATAGCTCTACGCGGTCGATACTATCGTATGCCGCCTTGAAATCGATGAAAAGGTGATGCGTTGGGACCTTGTATTCACCTAGGGGGTGCGGACTCGAACATTTAGGTTGTTCAAATTGAACACAAACTTTTCCACGAGTGCTAACCGTTGTTTGTTTGGTTGTCTCGCAGTAAACCACAGTAAAAGTGCACCCTTAAAATACTTCACACTAATATTCATAATTTCAGTGTAGGCAATTAACCCCAAGAATATACTAAATCAAAAAGTTGCTAGCCGTATGTTAGTTGGAAACATATTTCAGAAAAGTTGTAAAATACTCATGCATAATTTGGACCAAGTACAACTTTTCTTAATAATTGGAGGTCTTAGTGTTATTATAGGACAGTTTTTAGCGTGACGAAATCATGGCCATTCATTTCTAGGCATACTCAGATCATTTTTACAAAAAAATTAAGATATACAGCAGCCTGGCTGCGTGTTGATTTCTAGTTCGCATCCCCCAGGTATTTACGACATTTTAGGAGAAATTACCGTACAATAAAGATCTGGTCCGTTGTCGATCGATCGTCAATGAAGCCGGCGTGAAAACATCTCACGAACTAGTTTACTACAGGTAACAGACGACGGAAGATGATCTGGGATTATACTTTGTAGGCCGCATTTAGAATGGTGACCGCTCGAAAATTCTCACAATCTAACTTGTCGTCTTTCATGTAGATGGGGGATATAACCCCTTCCTTCCACTCCTCCGGTAGCTGTTCTGTTTTCCAGATTGTGCCTATCAGCCGGCCAGCCTCTTCGGGCCCATCTTTATGAGTTCATCTCCGACACCATCCTTACCAGCAGCTCTATTGTTCTCGAGCTGGTGAATGGCATCCTTAACTTCCCTCAAAGTGGGTTGGTTTCCATCGCCCGGAGTACTGACGAAGGCATTTCCTCCGTTGTCCTGAACATCATTGCCTGTGCTCTCAGCGCCATTCAGGTGGCTCCTCTAAGAATACCATCAGGAGTACCTCTAGCAATTCTATAACAAGTTTCTCCAGCGATTCCACCAAGACTTCCTTCAGAGATTCCGCCTGGAATTCCTCCAGGGATCCTATCAGGAGTTCTACTAGGTATTAGGTGATTTCATTAGGAATTCCTTCAATAATATAATTAGGATTCCATCAAGATTTCCTATTGGGATTCTATCAGGAGTATCTTTGGGGCTTCCAACAGAGTTTTTCAGAGGATTTCATCAGAAGTTCCTCCAGGGATTCCATCATAATTTCCTTGTAAGATTGCACCTGGGATTTCTCAGGAGATTCTATTCTGGAGTTAATCTAGAGATTATATCAGGAGTTCCTCGAAGAATTTCATCAGGATTTCTTCTAGGGATATCATAAGGCGTTTTTCTATCAAGAGTCTTATAAGGAATTTTTCCATGGATTTCATCAGGAGTTCTCTTAGGGAATTCATCAGACTATCCTTAGGAATTTCTTCACGGATTCCTTAAGGGATTCTATGAGAAGTACCTCTAATAGTTCTTTTGAAGATTTCATCAGGAATTCCTCCAATGATTCCATCAAAAGTTCCTTCAGAAATTTCACCTTGACTTTCTCTCAAAATTATATCAGAAGTTCCTCCATAGATTATATACTCCTCGAAGAATTTAATCAGTATTTCTTCTAGACACATCTTAGAGAATCCTAAAGAATTTCTTCATGAACTCTTCTAGGGAAATCATCTGAAGTTCCTCCAATGATTCCATCAGGAGTTATTTCAAGAATATCTTTAGGAATTCCTCCAAGGATTACATCAGGAGTTTCTCCAGAGTTTTCAACAGGAGTTCTAATAGGGATTCTATCAGGAATACCTCTGAGAATTCTTCTGAGGATTTCATCAGGAGTTCCTCAAGTGATTCCATCAAAAGTTCATTCAGAGATTCCATCTGGCCTTCTCCCAGAGATTCCATCAGGAGTTCCTCCAGAGATTATATCTGGAGTTCCTCGAAGAGATCAATCAGGATTTCTTCTGGCCATATCATCAGGAATTTTTCTAGGGATTCTATCAACATTTCCATCAGGATTTTTATCAGGGATTCCTTCAGGAATTTCTGGAGTTTCTTCAATATTAACTCTAGAAATTTCTTCAAGGGTTCCTCTGGGGATTCCATCAGGAGTTCCTATACGGATTCTATCCAGAGCACCTTTTAGGCTTCCATCAGAGTTTTTCTGGGGATTTCATCAGGAATTCTTAGGGGGGCCCAGATAGCCGTAGCGGTAAACGCGCAGCTATTCAGCATGACCAAGCTGAGGGTCGTGGGTTCGAATCCCACCGGTCGAGGATCTTTTCGGGTTGGAAATTTTCTCGACATCCCAGGGCATAGAGTATCTTCGTATCTGCCACACGATATACGCATGCAAAAATGGTCATTGGCATAGTTAAGCTCTCAGTTAATAACTGTGGAAGTGCTCATAAGAACAATAAGCTGAGGAGCAGGCTCTGTCCCAGTTGGGACGTAACGCCAGAAAGAAGAAGATCAGAAATTCTTCCAGGAATTCCATCCATAGTTCCTTCAGGAATTCCACCTGAAATTCCTCCAGAAATTCTTTCAGGAGTTCCTCCAGAGATTGTATCAGGAGTTCTTCGAGAAATGACATCAGGATTTCTTGTAAGAATTCCATGGATTTTATCAGGAGTTCCTGTAGTTTCTATCAGGAGTCCTTCAGGACCACCTCTAGAGATTACATCCAAAGTTTCTTCGGAGATTCCACCTGACACTTCTCCAGAGATTGCATCACAAGTTATTCTAGGGATTACATCAGTAGTTATTTTAGGGATTTAATTAGAAATTCCTTTAGATATTTCACCCAGAATTCGTCCAGGGATTCTATGAAAAATCTCTGTAGGAATTCCATTTGGACTTTCTTATGATATTTCACCTGGAATTCCTACAGTGATTCTTCCAGAAGTTTCTTCGGAGATTGCACCTGAAATTTCTCTAGGGATTATATCAGGGATTTATCAAGGAATTCCATCAGGATTTCTTCTTAGAGTTTTATAAAAAGTTCCGCTAAGAATATTATCAGGAATTCCTCCAGGGATTTCATCAGGAGTTCCTATAGGGATCCCGCCAGGAGTTTCATCAGAGATTCCATTAGGAGCTCCACCAGGGATTACATTAGCAGTTTTTCTTGAGATTACCGCAGGAGTTTCCCTAGGGATTCCTTCTAGGAATTTAATAAGGAGTAGCTCCAATGATTACATCAGAAGCTCCTTCAAGAATATCAATAGTTACTCTAGAAATTCATTTAGGAGTTCCTTCGGAGATCCTACCTGTAATTCATACAGGAATTCCATCAAGAGTTTCTCTAGCGATTCCATCACCAATTCCACCAGGCATTACATCAGAAGTTTTTCCAAGGATTCCATCAGCAATTTCTCTAAGGATTTCATCAGTAGTCTTTCAATATTTTTTTTAGGAATTTCGCAGGGATTGCATTAGAAGTTCTCTCAGGGATTCTATCAGAGATTCTTCTAAAGGTTCCTTCAGGAATTCCTCTAGAGTTATTCTGGGTTCAATCAGGCTATTTACTACGGATTCCTCCCGGAATTTTTTTATGAGAAAATTTTCCTCCAGGGGTTTTTGGAGAACTTTTTAAGGAAGTCCTCCCGGAATTAATCAAGAGGTGCCTCCTGAAATTCTTCAAGGAATTAATTTTTCAAAGGATCCTCAAGGGTCCCTCCTGGGATTTCACAAGAAATTTCTTATAAGGATTTTATCACCGGAATTACTCATGAGTTTCCTTTTGAAATTTTTCAAAAAATTTCTCGCGAAATATATCCAGGGATTCTTGGGCGTTTTCAGGAATTGCTCCAGGAATTTAAAAAAAATTTCTTATGTAGATTCCACAGGTAATTTGGGAATCCACCAGTATATCCAGTGGGTATATAAGGAGTCCCTCTTTTTCTTCTTCTTGGCATTACGTCCTTACTGGGACAGAGCCTTCTTCTCAGCTTAGTTTTCTTGTGAGCACTTCCACAGTTATCCACTGAGGGCTTTCTTTGCCAAATATGCCATTTTCGCATTCGTATATCGTGTAGCAGGTACGATGATACTCTATGCCCAGGGAAGACAAGGAAATTTCCATTACGAAAAGATCCTGGACCGACCGGGAATCGAACCTAGATACCTTCAGCATGGCTTTGCTGCGACTACAAATCGCGGACTCTAACCACTCGGCTAAGAAAGGTCCTAGGATTCCTCTTAAACTAGTCTTCTAGTTCCTGGGATTCAAAAAAAAAAATCCTTTATGATCTCTTTGACAGTTCCTTAGGTTATTGCACCAGAAATTTCTTTAAAAATTCCATTAGGATTCTCTCTAAGTGTTCCAACTATAAACCAACCGTAAAATCCTCTATGGATTCCAACTAAAAATCCTCCAAGCATTCCACCAGAGGTTCCCCCATGAATTGCATCTGGAATTAACCCAGGTAATTTTCCATGATTTCCATCAGGAAAGCGTTCAAGGATTCTAGCTAGAATTCACATAGAAATTTAACTAGATTTTTTTTTCAGAAACTCCACCAATTTTCCCGGTGGTTTTAACCAGGAATTCAAAAAATCCTCCAGATGTTCTTCCAAAACATTCTGGAAAAAAATCCTCCAAAGATTTTGCCAAGTTGTTCTCCAAGTATCCCAATTTTTTTTTTCAAGGGATTCAAAAATTTTCTCTAAAGATTCCACCAGTTCCTTCAGAGACTTCACCAGTTTCTCTAATTAGTTTACCAGTAATTTTTAAGGTAAAGCTTTTTAAGGACTTTCACCAGGAGTTCTTCTAGGATTACAACACTAAGAATCACCATAATGTTCACCAGAAAATTTGAAAATGTTTCGCTAGAACCTCTTCTAGAAAATACTTCAAAGGTTTTACTAGGAATTCCCTTCTTAAAATTAATTCAGAGTTATCAGAAATTCCTCAAAATAGTCTTCAAGATTTTTTTTACTTAAAAACCACCAATATTTCCTCAAGAGAATCTACTAGCAACTTCGCAAAGGACTGAACTCTAGGTATTCCATCAGGAAACTTCAATAAAATTCCAAAAGATTATTTATCTAGAGATATCACGGAATATAAAAAAGCTTTTCTGAAGAAGTACCTGATAGATTCTCTAATGCAATTATTGGTAGCTTCCATCAAAAAAAAAAATCCTGCGAGGTATACCGGAATCAAAATTGATGCGTAAATTCCTTTAGTAACCCTCGGATGAATTTCCTGATAAAATCGTAGAACGAATGCCTCGTAGGGTCCCATCAAGAATACCTTCTTTGAATCTTTGAAGGAAACACTGGAGGAATTTAAACAAACATATTAAAGGTTCCATATAAGAATCCCAGGAGGATAATCTGGGGAACCTGTCAACAAATTGCAAGCGAAATATATAAAGAAATTCTGGCGAGATCTTAATTTAAAAACGTGTTCCGCAGTTTTATTTGGAAAGGAAAGCTCTCAGTTAATAACTGTAGAAGGATAGAAAGAAGAACAAGAAAAATAAGGTTTCTATACAAAAACAAATGAACAATTTTTAGAGTAGTGTGTGGTCTTTCGATTCCATGGCATGCTCTTGCAGGGTGAGTGACGAAAACCAATCGTTTTCGGTCCGCGTGGGGCGAGTGCGAAAAAAGATTCGCGTTTCTCAGTTAGTATGTATGCTTCAAATAAAGCTGAAAATTGTGACTGCTCAAACAAGGATGGAGGATCAATTGGTGAGCTCGTTTCATGCTTTTTGTTTTTTAATCCATAAAATATATGTGACCGCACATTTAGTCGTTATAACGGTGGGATATAAATATGATTAATTTGGCAAATTTGGCCATAAATGGGTAAATCACTAAAATTACCTCATGTCAGAGAATGGTGGAATATAATAGATTTTTTCAAAGCTATACCTTTAGTAGAATAGTAAAGAATACAAACATACAATTTTTTCCTAAAAATTAGGGTTTTTGTTTTGCGAAAAATAATGTTGAACTTCGACAAACAGCTTTTCGTAGGAGTTTTTGGAAAAACTATTTAGCTTTTCAACCAAAAGAATTTTCTAAGATCTTATATTTTCATAGCATTGTAGAATTATAGTTGAACGATGCACAGAAAACCGATTTCGATTTTAGCAATAAATAAAAAAGATATAGCATAAACAAAGTGTCCACTTTATAAAATGAACAGTCCTTAAATGGTTCGCCACTGCAAGTGTCGGCATAAGAATATTATGTGGTGGTCCAGCCAATCGATTTATTTTTTCAGTTTGAGTAAAATATTGTTACGTCCTAACAGCTGTAGGAATGTTGCTTTTAGCTATTTGTTCAACAAACTTTGAATGGTTCGTCACTTCAAGTAACGACATTATTTACTCCTATTTGGAAATTTTCCATGTCAATTGAATATATTATATTCCTAAGCATGTTAACAAATAATCGTTTATCATGGTCTAATCGCTTATCGAAGTGAATCCTGTGACCCAACGATGGTTGGGAGGGATGGTTGTTAATGGGGAGGTAACAACCATCCCTCCCAGTAACCTTTGTGGAGATGCAGAGGAAAACACGGTCTCCAAAAAGCAAAGGTTACACACAAACATTCCTTTCCTCAATCCCACCTGACTGCAAGGACGTGGCTGGCGCCGTTATTGACCATGTATAAATAGAGGCACTGAATTATGCACACTGAAGAAGATTATGGCCAATCCCAGCCGAACTTCTAGTTGATTCTTTGTGCATATTCACTGACTTTGGTCAATCGCGGAATAGCAACCATTGATATGTGTAGTCAGTCTAAGCTATGCTAAGCTAAAAACAAATGAACAATTTTTAGTGTTCTGCTGTTGATACAAAATTCAAATAAAAATGTATCTTTTAAACTATAAAAAACATCAATTGGTGTTCAATACAATGCCTTTTAAATAAATGATGCTATTACGGACAACACACCCGGATACATATGAATGAGCACACGTCACCTTCCTGGATTCACATGACTGGAACCTGTAACCGTAACTAATCCAGTGACTGACTTCCAAAGGTGAGAATTATCACATGATGCGGTGAGTTGCATGCTTTTACGTTAAACGTTTGTCCATTTTGGTTCATCAATCCATTCAAGACCAACGTGTGCTGCGGAGAAGAGAGCTTAGGATGCTTGGATGCATCCTTGACATTATGCTAGGGAGGTATCCAACTGACATAGCTTTGTGTGAATATCAAGAAAGACGTGACCAATATGCGAGTGTAGGCGTTTGAAAGTTATTTAGCAGCTTTCAATTATTTATGCTTCAATTCCCATTTTCCACATCAGGGAGCTCTTTGGTTCAGACTTACCCGGTTGATAGTATTCGGGCATTTCCAGCTGAAAATGCAAATGAAAATGGCATTTTCAGACTGACTTTCTTTAATAAAATGTTTAACCTTACGCATGCATTTGCTAACACCCAATATGATATTCCTCATCAAAATTTTATTAATTTTCTAGTTTGTGCAAAGTGCAACCTTCTATTTCCACGATAAATGCGTTATATTAGTTAGGTTAAGTTAATTGAAAGCGTTATTCTTACTCTTAAAAACAAATGAAATCAACTCATTTGTAAAAATTCTGAACTGCTTTGGCAAATGAAATAATAATAATAATATGTTTTTAACAAAATGTTAATAAATAATTAATTTTGTTTTACCAAATTTGGATGATAGCGGTGTCTAATAACACAGAACACATAGGTATAATAAATGAATGTAATGTTTGGAATGTCACTAGTGTGCAGTGCAATTTGTGTTTTGAGCTGGAAGCGCTCATCCTCCTTCATACTTTTTCCGGTGAAATGAGAAGCTTGGCTTCTGGCCGTCACATTGATAATCTCGCCTCTGCTGGGCTGGAGCATCGTCGTATACACTACCCGTCATAAATACGGACTCACTAAAATAAGTATTGCAACACTCAGCTGAATATTGAATCACCCTGAAAAGTTTAGCATCACCTCAAAACAGGTAATTTCACATTGTATCTCGAGATCCATACGACTTGCAAAGAAGCGATCTTCAGCAAAGTTGTTCAGGGGATCAAGGACATCCGAAAAGCGATCAGTTTAGTTCGCGATTTTGCCGCTAGGTGGCGCTAGTGAGCATGTAACATTGAGCATTTTGAACTAGTTCTAGCTTGTGATCCATAAGAGATAGAAAGTGCGGGTCTTCGGCAAAGTCCGACAAAGTTCGGACATCCGGCAAAGTTCGGACATCCGAAATGCGATCAGTTTAGTTTGCGGTTTTGCCGCTAGGGGGCGCTAGTGAGCATGTAAAATTGAGCATTTTGAACTAGTTCTAGCTTGTGATCTATAAGAGATAGAAAGTTCGGGTCTTCGGCAAAGTTGCTCAGGGGTTCAAGGACTTCCGGAAAGCGATCAGTTTAGTTCGCGGTTTTGCCGCTAGGTGGCAATAGTGAGCATGCAAAATTGAGCATTTTAAACTAGTTCTTGCTTGTGATCCATAAGAGATAGAAAGTTCGGGTCTTTGGCAAAGTTGCTCAGGGGTTCAAGGACTTCCGGAAAGCGATCAGTTTAGTTCGCGATTTTGCCGCTAGGTGGTGCTAGTGAGCATGTAATATTGAGCATTTTGAACTAGTTCTAGCTTGTGATTCATGTCACATGATGTCCTTGACTTTCTGAACAACCTTGCCTTGGATGTCCTTGACTTTCTGAACAACCTTGCCCAAGACTCGAACTTTCTATCTCATGTGGATCAATAGTTAGAACTAGTTTGAAATGCTCAATTTTGCATGCTCACTAGCGCCACCTAGCGGCGCCTACAACCTAACTGTTTGTCTTCCGGATGTCCGGCAAAAGCGCGAACTAAACTGAACGCTTTCCGGATGTCCTTGATCCCTTGAACAACTTTTGCTGAAGATCGCTTCTTTGCAAGTCGTAAGGATCTCGAGGTATAGCAATGTGAATTAACCTGTTTTGAGGTGATGCTAAACTTTTTGGGGGTGATTCATTATTCAGCTGAGTGTTGCAATACTTATTTCAGTGAGTCCGTATTTATGACGGGTAGTGTAACTAAGCGTGAGGTCACTATAATGTCAAACGAGTAGAAACAAAAGAACTCACATCTTCCCGGTCGGTGGTGCCCATGAAAAAGTGTGCTCTGCCGTTTCACTGAGCTTAACGTCGTTGCAGGAAGCGCTACGTTCATTTGGTATTTATAGAAAAGACGGACAAAGGTGGACTGTTTTAGAGTTTCCTTGTAGTGACAAAAATAAGCCATCATGCCATTCGCTTTGATCTTGATGAACACAGATGTGTTGGAGAGCAGTTCACAACTGTCCTGGACAAGGATGTGAAAAAGGAGAGGTTGTTGCAAATAAACTTGCTTATAATGGCTACTGCAACAGTGTACTGTGATGGACGCATCCTATCCAACAGTTGAAATATTACTCAATGTTAAGTCAGGACATGATAAGATGTGCAAAGACAACTTAGGAAAACATATCGAGTCGTACTTTTTGTTTTCTAGATGAAACTAGCGACGGGTTTAGTTTTGAAATATTTTTATTCTTGTTGTTATGTTCACAGTCTGCTTCTTAGCTTTGTATTCTAAATACAGTTCAAATCCTATTAACTAAAGATTTTCATTGCCAAATGTGTTAATTATCAATTGTACAATACCCATTTTTCTAAAATAAAAATAGCATATCTGGAAACATATCAAATTTTGTTAATAAATATCTTTTGTCGTTTGTCAGTAGAGAGAAATATTGCGTATACTTTCGAAAACCTATAATTCTTGATGAAAATCGTGAATAACAAATAAAAATGGCCTATTTTATTATTAAATTGTGAAATTTTTCAATTAAACTTAAAATACCTCGATAATTTCAGCTTGAAGCCTTTACCGCTGCTGAAAAAATCGACATTCCCGAGAATCACAAAATTCTCCCCCAACAATTTTCAAGATTTTGTGTTAAGATCCTGTGTGCGGCGAGCATACAGAGGATGCATCCAGAGAGTCATTGTATGCTGTGCGATGAGAGATTTTAAGCTATCACAGTTTCATCACAACGTTCCAGTAAGCGGACAAGTACGTCCACGCGCAGTAGCCTGAGTGCGGCCCGGCTAACTTTACTTCTACAACAGTTGGAAACCGAACGACAGTATCGGTTGTAGAAATTGGAGGATGCCGAAAGGTTTTAGCAACTACGAAGACAGGTAGAAGCTGATTTGGAAAAGCAGAAGCCCAAAGTCCTCGAGTTTCAGCTGCAAGAGGAGCAAGATAATCGAAACACACATAATCAGCCAGATGAAGCGAATGAGCCACAAATATTCAAGTCGACATACAACGTAGAGATTCAAAGCGGCATTCCCGGCGTTGAAGAACATAGGTGTCGGTGTCCCAGAGCAGAAGCTGAGCGTCAGTTTTACCGGAGTGAGATCAGTGTCCGATTTGAACCCGCATATCAGAGATATGTCCACTTATGAGTCTAATATCAGTACATCCCTTGGTGCAGGTCAGTCTATTAGCAACCAGGTGAGAGATAGTGTTAGCGGTTCGAATGCAAGAGAAGAATCTATTGCTGAATGCATCCAAACAAGCACCCTCAAACATTAGCATTTGAGAAGCAAATCTTGACTAAACGTCCTCCAAATGCGGTAACATAAAACAATCAAAGGACACGTAACAACGATTGCATAAATCGCCGCCGCCGGAGCAAGATAAATCTATCTTTGACATCACATTTCTTGTGAAAAATCTTACCGCGTTTGGTGTTCCCGCATTTGATATTTGCGTTTCAAACGCACACAGCAATACCATACGTTTATTAATTTTTTATATTAATAGATACATTACCCAAATCAATGCCAATTCCTTTTTTTTAATTAATCTAAGTATAAATCACCGCAAAGACAGTCTCTCAAAAATGAACTATTGAGTTACCTAAGCCGTAAAATGAGTTCTCAATACGCTCAGCTACACGCGCCACAGCACATGGCATAAGAATTGTCAAAGCGTCATGTTTCCACTTTTTAAGGCTAAGTAGCCCGTCAATCGTTTTGGCAACAATGATGACTTTTCAGCTTGCATTTCAAAGGGATAAAACTCAGTCTGGATAGCTTAGGGTAAAAGCACCGGTTTTGGCCAGCCTAAGAGAAAATGTCAATAAAAATTAAATGGGAAGCCGTATTTATACTACAAACATGTCAAATGCAAGCTTTCAATCCATATTATGTGTGTAAAATATCAAAAGTGAGCTATAACCATTGTTTCGCTTTGAAAATCCCGTTGGTCAATATAGGCCGACGGAACCAGTTTTGGCCAGAGATTTATTTTCGGTTCCTAAATTGGCCAATCGCATTGATTTCTCATGAGAGTGGCCGAATTGGGAGTGCTCTGGCCAAATTAGGTGTATGGGAGTTAAAATTATAAGGAAAATGAATTGTTTTTCTTATGTTTTGAATCAATTTGGACGATTAAACGAATGTACAACTGGCGTATGGCCTACCCTATATTGACTTTAAAAAGTGTCACTGTACGCGCTAACATACATAAAGTATGCTGATACTTTTTCAGCTGTGTCAGTGCAAAACCAACTGATTTTCTTTGATTCGAAATCGTGAGATGAATTAGCAACCATCATCAACGACACGCACAAATTTCTTTGACGGCCTACCGCGCCAATTAGCGGTCATCGACCTGGGGGGGAAACAAAAAAAGGATTCTTCTACCTTTCATGATCCGACATTCCGCTAGTCCCGAATCTGACTAACACATTTGAATTGGCAGTCGGAATGAGACGCAACTAGTTTCATAAGCATACTCAAATTTGGGAATCGGTTAGCGAAAGAACGGATCACGGTCTACCAGGATCACATAAGTTATCGTCATCGGTACGGAGTAGTGCAACCAAACGACTTCGCCACCACCGTAACCTCACCGAGCACTCAGCGTAAACTCTAGGTCGTGAGTAAAAGAATTTGCATGCTATTTGTTGTGTTGTCCATGGGCATGTGACCGTCAATGAACGGGACGAGCACACGTAGGTACCTATCAAATCTTGCGCGCCGGGAGTAGGAGATCATCGGCACTTACCAACGTCGATCCGTAGATGGAGTTTGTAGCGGAGTAAGGGAGAGTGAGAGTCACGCACACTGCACACTGGGCCAGAAGCAGAATTTAGCCAGACAAAACCTCTAGCGCTTTAGGAGTGCATTTTTTCGGGTTGGTGTCAAAGGAGACTTATCTTGAATTTGTTTGTTCTTCAATTTGATGATAAAAGTTAGTTGGAAATTTTGCCGCATAGGTTGCGCTGCGAATCACACTTTTTTGTTTTGCGTCCTAGAGCTTTCGCGTCTTCGGCAATGTTTTAGAACGTGTAAAAATACGACAAGTTGTCGAAGATAGCAATGTTCGAGGACTTCAAATAACAAAGTTATGGTAAAAAATGTGTAAATCTCTTAAATTTTACTTTTTACGTCAAAATCGTAAAATGTTTCATTTTAAAAACCATGGGTCGCTTAATTTCGATAACATACTTGTACTGTATGAAAAAAAAGTTTAATTTTTATATAAATATTTTGATTTTTTAATAAATTATTGTAAAAATATTATGATTTTGTGTGCACTGTAGAAAGGGTAATAAACGAGCTAGTCCTAGCGTAGAGAAGAAAACCAATAAACATGTGTAGTTAAGAGCTGAGAGAGACTCGCGAAGAGGAAAAATATCAACGTCATATGCAGCCCAGATTCCCCTCTCACGAAACGTCAAATGCAGCCCACCGTTTTTATGGCCGAAAAAGTGAAAAGTATTGTGTTCAAAGTAAACTGTTATTAAAAACCTCAGTCAGCGGAGCAGTTTTTTCCAAAGTTGCTGATAAATCTAAGCAGAAGATTAATTATTTCTAATGTCTACTACGTTTGCTGGCATGAAATTTCACTCAAACGGCTATTTATAATTCGATGTGATGCAAACTCAATCATTTTTTGCTGAGAGGTTCATGTGAGGGTTTGAACGGCTTGTGCATAATTGGTATAAACACAAAGTAGAATAAGAAAAAAACTCAGCAATCACAGAAAAAGAAGACCGTCTTCGCGAGTCTCGTCTCAGGTTAAGAGTTACTTTGATAAATAATAAATTCCCACACTGAATGCAATTGAACAGATTAGAGTAGTATGTTGGCTTAGTTATTGTCTTTGGGGATTTCATGTTACTCGCGTCGTTTGTTCAGTATCTTTTGGAATTTGATTGTTTAGTGTGTAATTTCTGTGGATACTCTCAAATTGATCTCGTACAGTTTCTGTGTGGATGATTGGGACTCAGCCAATGATGATAAAATCCGCTTGAGTATATATGATCTTGAACGGTTTTCGGATCGGACGTACTAAATTGTTATGAGATTGGTGCATTTCGCTCGTACCTCGTGAAATACGATAACCGAGTTTAAATCAACCATTCAGCTTCCTTCCCGGAAATCCAGTAGAACTCAATCCTCCCCCTTGGGAAGGTCTCTAAGCCGGGCAATCTAAAACTGTAGGATGGTCTCCTTATGGAGTGGCGCTTAAGTTATCACTCTAGAACTGGAAGCTGAAAGGAGCGTGGGTTATAAGGCCCGAGTACATAATTCATTCACTGTTAAAACAGATGAGTGAAATTCCCTCCCCTGAAGGAAGAAATTCTCCCCCCTTCGTGTTTCGAGAACGCCTTGGACATGATGTGCTACAAATTTTTGTGGATGGATGTCGTTATACTCGGCGCTGCATGCTCATCATGCATGCAGAACAGTTCCTCAACGTGGCAAAGGTAATCATCGAGAACCATTTTGTAGATGACTACCTCGACAGCGTAGACACGGTACAGGAAGCAATTGAACTAATGCAGAGGTGAAACAGGTTTATGCTTTGGCTGGAGTAGAAATCCGCAACGTTTCGTCAAACTCCGCCGATGTGCTTGAACGCGTAGGAGAAGTGAATAGGAACCACCATATGTCTCTAAGTTCAGATGCAATCGTAGAGCGAGTGCTCGGTATGCTATGGAGGCCATCTGAAGAAGATCCCAATCTAAAAGAGGCGATTCGGAACATCATATAAAGGCAGGACTCACCAACCAAACGTCAAGTCCTTCGTACAATTATGTCACTGTTCGACCCGTTACGTTCGTCTACAACAGAGATAGTCCCGATAGGAAACAGCAACTGATCGTCAAATCGAGCCCTTTGTACAAGGTGTCACTGAAAATTGATGAAGATGGAGTAATGAGTAAGGATAGTCGAATCATCGCATCACCAAAGAGTACTCTGGACATGAAATATCCTATCTTACTGCCAAGAAACAATCAGGTAACGAAATGACTGGTGGAGAGCTACCATGAACGTTTTCTGCATCAGAATAACGAAATCGTTTTTAACGAGCTTCGGCAACGTTTTCGGATTCCTCGGCTTCGCACAATAATTTCGAAAATAGCGCAGTGTCAACACTGTCGAATAGGTAAGGCAACACCACACGTCTTCATCATGGTAGCACCTGAATTTCGTTTAACCGGATTTGTAGGGGAAGTGGTGGTAAAATGAACAGGGGTGGTAAAATGAACACCGTGCGTTTTACCGAGAAAAAACGAATTTAGATTAATTTTTATCACGCACGGACGATTTAGATCATATATCTTAGTGTTCGAGTTGATATGTAGGTCAATTGAAGTGAAAATATCAACGAAAACTAAGATTGAGGAAAATCACGTTTGAAAATTTGAACTGACGTAACTTTTGGCTTGGAAGGTTTGAGGTTTTTCAGTGAGGTGAATATCGTTATGATATGATGTTAAATCTGATACCTTTAGAATTATTTTTGAATGGGTTACAATCATTATTGGATGTATTTTCGATGGGGCAATGAAAATTTTCAGAAATAATTGTTTTGTTCACGTTTTTTGCATGGTGTTCATTTTACCACCAACCGCTGTTCATTTTATCCACATAGTGCAGGTAAAATGAACATTTACATCGCTATTTGATAGCGATGAAAATATGTGAAATTTAGCTATTTTAGTCTATATTCATGTAGCAGCTATAGAAAACATCCCTATTTTTGATGTTGTGCAATTGAACCATACAAATTCCTCATTTTTCTATCAGAAACAAGATGATTTCCTTAAGGTGTTCATTTTACCACCCCTTCCCCTACGATCATTTACGCACACTGGGATAGACTATTTAGGTTCAATGTACGTGAAACCCACCCTTGGCGTCCCCCGTGGGAGCGTATAGTCCGTTCACTGAAGGTTGCTATGGCAGCAATCGCTGATCATCCAAGTGACGAGGTTCTCGATTATGATTATTGAGGCTGAATCAATAATCAACTCAAGACTGCTATCGTACATTCCCCTGGATAGTGCGGACCTGGAAGCACTTTCGCCGAACCATTCCCTACTCTATGGTTTCCAGGGAATCAACCAACCTAGTCAAGAGTTGACCGTAGATCACACCGCATTAAGGGACAGCTGAAAATTAGCCCAGTATCTGATAGATACATTCTGGCGACGCTGGCTACATGAATATTTGCCGGTAAAAGTAAAACGAGGTGTCTAGAAAGTAGCGGAAAACTAAATTAAATTGTGAATTATTTAAATTACATAACGTAAGGAGGGGTAAACTAGTTGAAATAATAAAAATGAATTATACTAAAATTAATCTTGTCTAGCAAAAATAAGACTACCGGGAATTTGATAATTCTAGTTGGAAGGAGTTAGCCAGCGAGGTACACCAAAACGTAAGAACTATTGTAATAAATCTAGGAATTAAAAATTATTGAAGAGTGGTAAAAGCTGATTAATATAACGATACAATGAAAGTTATACAATAATGTCGTGGGTCATATGGAGACATTTTTGAATAAATTTCGTAAAAAGGGCAAAATAATCATAAAAGAAACATACAAAGGGACTTGATAGTAAAACATAAAATATGTTGTTGAATCTTACCCCTACGTTGTGAACTCCGGGTCCACTATTGGCGCAGCACCTTAATGGCATCGGCACCAAATTTCACCGTCGAGTGGGTGGGTGGCAGCCAGGCAGCCCAGCGAAATCACCAGTGGTTGAACAGAGCAGCACAAATCGTCGTCACACTGTACTAGAACACCGGCAGGCAATCTTCATTCTTCCACTTCAACAAAACTAGATCGATTGGCACTTTAAACTACACGATACATTACTGTTTCACTTTTACAATTTAATTCAACTTCAATGACTTTCTTCTCTTTACAGATAATGTTTCGTTTCTTGCAGGTTGATTACGAATGGTACTTGGCGAGGCGACGAGTATGCTGGTTGGCTCACGAGCCGATCAGCTGGGTCATCCGAGTTGCCAGAAAGGTTGAAAAACTCATCTAATGTTGCACCCGCTAGCACCATAAACGCAGTGAGAAAAATATTTCTCACGCAGTGCGGCCAGTGAACCAACATATGTACTAATATTGGAAATAAGACTTAAAACACTTCTCAACGTTTTACATAATATCAAAATTTGGCCAAATATTCACAAACATCCCGTTTCGCACATTCCTCCAATGCATTGAATTCCAAATGATTGCACGAGCGGAAAACAGTCCTCAGTCCGACCGTGTTAAAACAGCTAATAAAACTAATTACAAAACTTTGACTAGCGAACGGTCGCTTTCCCTGCTACCGGACCATAAATCCTGCGAGATATTTAGTTCACTTCCTTGGACATGTGTAGATGTGGCTGTGTGTGTATTTGAGTGAAGAGGAACCAGAACACGCAATCTGCGTATCGCCAATACAAACGTGGTTCATTGTTAGGTACCGTCAAACGGGATAACTTTCGCAACATCAGGGAAACTGTTTAGTTGTTGTTATCGAAATCCAGGGAGAACTTTCAGTAGATTTTTACAAAGCTCCGAAAGATGCAATGATTAAAAATAAACAAAGTATACAATACAATATATTGTTTGTGGTTAATCCCTTAAATGTGCAGAATGTTAATAAAAAATAAAACAAAATTTCAAAATATTTTCTCCGAAATTATTCTAAAAATGAGTTTTTATATGATTATAAATTCAATTGGGAGTTCCAGCTAAAATTTGGCTATTCTCAACTGAATCCCGAACGAAAAGTCATATATAAAACAACCCATGCCAAGCGTCATATTGACTGATCCCTACCCGAAAGCGATTCTGTTTGCGGTACGCATTAGCGCTCGTAAAAAGTTGGATAGATCTTTGAAGTTGATAAGTGTCTTCATTCACCCCGATTGACGGTTTGTTCGCCAAATGAGAGTGGGTGACCAGTTCGGTTCGATTGGTGTGGGCGGTAAAATGAGGTTGCGATTAAGGCTCACATTTTACGCATAAGTGTTGCTCGTTTAGCACAACATTAGCCATAGAGAGAGAGAGAGCTTGTAAGCCGATAAACGTTAATATAATTTCGTTGGGTCAAGGAGAGATGCGCGAGGAAGGAAGTTTTGCACAAGGCCAATATTGGAGTATCTACCGGCAGCCAACCGCGATATGCATTGGTGTTTCAACGCGTGACTAATGAGACTGTGGAGGACCAAGAGGATTTGGATTTTGTGGATTATCGTGAACATTGCGTGATACCATCAATTAATGGCATCACAGGAAACTATTCCTGCAACGTGGTTAATAGTAAGCAATATACTGAAAAAATATAGAGTTTAGAGAGAGACGAAAATCTTTTTTAAATTCATTACAAAGCGTAACAAAAATGACAGTTTTGCGTATCTCAAGGATCAAATTTTGTGTCTCTAGTAGATTTGGGGCTGCTGAATCTGATGTCGTTCTCATAAATGTCCCAGCACGCCACAATTTTTAGCTACAGGTCGCCAAAGTTGCATAAAACACTGGTTTCATTGATGTTTACATAAAAATTAAACAATGATTTATCAATTTTTTTTGGATCTAATCCATTAAGGATGTAAAAAAGGACTTTAACTTTCATTTCAAATACAATTTAGATGAAAGTGCACGGTTAAATTTAAAATAACGTTGAAAAATGCCATGAAACGTCCCATACAAAATTGTAGTTCCGTTCACTCTCGTTTTTTTTTGACTTTCCTGGTGGATATTCTGAATTTTTTATACACACAAACACGTCGAAACACTTTACAAACACTTTACTGAAAGAATTATCAAAATCTGGTGGCCCGTTTGCAAGCCATTTCGTGACATACAAACACCACTGCATTTTTATTTTTATAGATATCTAGGTGTTCTGTGTTAGACAACAATATTATCCTTATTCGGTAAACTGAAATTAAGCTTTTATTAACATTTTGTTAACAACATATTACATTTCATTTACTAAAGCAGTTCAGAATTTGAGTTGATTTCACCTGTTTATAAGGTGAAAAAAAACGCTTTCAATTTACGTAACCTAACTTAACCTAAATATATAACGCAATGATCTTGTCTAAAATTATTAATTGTTTGTCAACAAATGTCAAATTGTTCCATTGTATATTCTTTGTAACTCATTGGTACTTCACCTGGGAGGTAGCTTAAGAATCATTTAAAAAAATATTTTGAATCCTCTGCAGAGCTTTCTTCCTGGTGTTACAACAGCTAGTCCATATTGGTACAGCATACAACATGGTTGGCCTGAAAATTTGTTTGAATATCAAAAGCTTGTTCTTAAGACAAAGTTTTGATTTTCTATTAATAAGGGGATAGAGATATTTTATATACTTGTTACATTTGGCTTGAATGCCCTCAATGTGATTTTTGAAAGTAAATTCCTAGATACTTAACTTCATCTGACTAATTTATTGGAACCCCTCTCATCGTTACAACATGTCTACTTGAAGGTTTCAAATAAAGAGCTTTTGGTTTATATGGGAATATTATTAGTTGAGTTTTGGAAGCATTAGGAGAAATCTTCCATTTTTGCAAGTATGAAGAACAAATATCCAAACTTTTTTGTAATCGACTACAGATGACACGCAGGCCTCGTCCATTGGCGGAGAGGGATGTGTCATCCGCAAACAAAGATTTTTGACATCCTTGCACATGATATGACATGACCAGCTCTTACAGGACGTCTTTCAGATCTGGAGTTCTGATAATTAACCTAAAGAGTACGATTTAACAGATAATTTTTGATCATTCTAACAATGTATGTTGGAAAATTAACGTTTTTTTTCACGATCAAGCCTTCATGCCAAACACTGTCGAATGCTTTTTCTATGTCTAAGAGAGAAAGTCCAGCAGAATAGCCTTCAGATATGTTGGACCGGATCAAATTTGTTACACGTAAAAGTTGGTGAGTAGTCGAGTGTCTATGTCGGAATCTGAATTGATTAATTACACGTAATATTGATTAGCATACCTCTTTCTGATGATACATAATATACAAAATTGCTGTCTCTCAAAAGTCGTAATAAAAATAACGAAAATTAAAAAAACAAATGTTATTTACGTTTCTCCTATGGATCCAAATTATGCTTATATAATTTAAATGGGAATACTCATTCTGGCAAAGAGGACGAGCTGTTTTATGTTCTTCCTATATTGCTAACCGATGATAAAAAAAACTACATTTCTGGCACGATTAGAACAGCATGGTGCTTTCAATATACCCGAGGTTAAAACCCCAAGCTCCATTTTTCGTACAAATTATGGTTTCTAGTTTAATTGAAATCAATTTTGCCAAACCACTGCGGAGTCAACAACAGTTGTGAGCAGCTCACAACTGTTGTTCGAGAGCTTCAATTTTATCAATCCATTTCCCGTCACTGTTTCCAGTAAACACTACACGGATTCAAATTATTAATGAAGTGGATAAATAGCATTTGCCGGTAAACAAGCCCAGTTGGCAACTCGTAAACATACTAATCAAACTGCCAGAATAAATTCGATCCGAAACGAGTTGTTTGTTAGATAAATACCTGGATTTTGCGGTGGGATGGGGAACTGAATTTTAAATTTTAAGCGTGATGACTGGTGGTGCCTAACCACCCCTTTTCGGTGGCCATGTCAATGTCGATGATGTCATTTTAAATTCGTTTTTATCACAAACAATCTGTTTCGTACATCAATAGTGTAATGACGAACAAGTGGGGAAAAATAACAGCTTTAAACATCAAAACAAATCAGATCCAGTTCTACGGAAAAGACGGAACAATCTTCGTCATGGGACAGTGGAATTGACGACAAAGGGAGTTTCGCCATTCATCTGGATTGCCTTGAGTGAAACATTCTAGGAAACAACTTGACACCACACTCGTAGAAATCGATAGGGTAGATGTACCAATAGTGGACCGCCTTAATTCAAGAAGCTCAATCAATGTACATTTTAATGTTTTAACGGGAAGTAACGACCATTGACTTAATCAGAAAAAAATATTTCATCGCAGTAATCCACGGCAAGACAGTGAAAAATAATACCTCTACTATTGGTACACTGTTCCTTTAGTTGCGGTATAGTTTTTAATTTGTGTTCCTTAAGTTGCGGTATCCGTTGTATTCTTATGGGATCCTCCACTATAGGAACACTTTACCGCAACTGTTGGTACAAGTAAGAAAAGTTTCAGCAATTTTAGTGCTTTTTCATCAGTTTCAAAGCAATTTGAACGCTCTTTTTAACTATTTCGTGTGTCAACGAACCAATACGTCGATTGGTAGTATCGGTTCTGTTGCTAATGTAATAATATCAGTGAAAACGGCACTACCGCAACTATAGGAACACCCACAACCAAGGGAACATTAACCCTAGCTGTCGAAATTCAAAGGAGCTGACAGACAGAGAGATTAAATTTGATTAGTCTTGGACACACAGGCTGGGCATAAAGGCATGCCAACGGTGGCTTTAGACATGTACCATCTTTGAGGTGCTATCGAACAATGTCTTCGTCGCTTGGCTAGCAGTTGACACAAGACACAAGACCAAGATAATCCGGCTGTCTTAGATGTTGATTTATTACCTTGATTCAATGTTCTTTGAAGAACATAAATAGAGGAATTGCCAGGATAAATAGTGTGTTATGCTATATGGACGGGATAAGATGAGCAAAGGATGCATACCTTATAGGTTCGGCTGATAAACGATCGGAGTACACCTTTTGAATTTAAAAGTAAAAACTCTTATTTACCTTTGTTGTATTTGTTACCCGTTCAGGTGGAGAAAGCTGTTTGTCACATTTAACATTTTTGACAATTTGGGGTTAATACCGTGGAGAGTCATCAAACAACAAATACTTTCGATCAACGCTAAAATAAATCTCAAGAAAATTCGAAAAAAATACCAAGTTGTTTTGTCACATTGGTATTTATAACCGCATAACAGTCACATTCAAATTACACATGAGCCTCGTAATGTAGTAGTAATTAAATTTCTATCAGAATTACTTTGTGACTATTCACCTAACATGCATTGTTTGCTGAACAAAATATCAGACTCAAAGAAGTTTAAGTTTCTGGGGATTTTTAGAAATGTTGGTTCCTTCCCCATACTGCCTTAAAGTGCACACTTGGTAATCCTTAAAGAGAGAGAGAGAGTACCAGAAAAAATCTCGCATTTTCTTACACTCTCACTCGAATAGCTTGAGGAATCTGTGTTGAAAATTTTGAGTTCAATTTTTCCTCCTCAGAAAAAACGGCAAAAATCGCCTCATCTTTGCAGTTGCCAGAGGAGTTTTCTATCAAAGACCTGAAATCTAACGGTAGATGCCTATCATTAGGCTATGGCATATAGCTGAAAGATGAGGGAAATAAGATGATAGTTCCCTAAAATTCTGCGGCTTATTCCTTCATAGAGGTTTTCCTACCGCCGCAACTCTTCATGGTGTTGTTGTTTTAAAAACAATTAGCATTTGCCGGTAAACAAGCCCAGTTGGCAACTCGTAAACATACTAATCAAACTGCCAGAATAAATTCGATCCGAAACGAGTTTTTGTTATGAAAATACTGGATTTTGCGGTGGATGGGGAACTGAATTTTAAATTTAAGCGTGATGACTGGTGGTCCTAACCACCCCTTTTCGGTGGCCATGTCAATGTCGATGATGTCATTTTAAATTCGTTTTTATCACAAAACAACTCTGTTTCGTACATCAATAGTGTTAATGCACGAACAATTGCGTAGAAAAGCCAGGTAACTGAGGCTTTCTTCTTATTAAACCATACCAAACCCTAAATCAGACTCCAGTTCTCAGAACCCTCAACACCATGACGCCTAACAGCCATCTTCGCTCATTTGAGCACGAGTGCTATAGGAAATTCTTCGACGCTATGATGATCTGGACGTCGTGACTTGCGAAGAGGCGAGTGTTCCCGGTCCAATTACTCCATGCGTTCGAGCTAAACGGAAAATGCGTCTTCCTGGTATGCCTTATTTTATTCAGGTGAGTCTATATACACCGTGTACGCATGGGGCAAACATCTATCGATCGTACCATCTATACCAGCTGAACCTCGTGATAAATATATCAGAATGAGATACTAGGCTCTTTGTACCAATAGTGTAGATCCTCAAACTTGCCACCAGTGTGCGTCCTTTAATCGTGATTTCCAAGAAGCGGTCAATTCATGTACACTCACCTTTTAACCATGTTTACAACGGGAATCACTAAGCCGGACCTATCTGCCCTTAATATACCATGTAGACAAAAGCATATTAGCATATCGGACGCTGATATCCCAGCCCCACACAGTGTGTTGGGCCAGGGACAGGGTGAAAAAATAAATACCCTCTAGCTTAGCATCTGTGGGTCACGATGGTAATGGTTTACCAAGGTTGGTAACCCATCGGTTTCAAATCACTGCCGAAATGACGAAAAATTAGAAAAAAATATTCCAGTGCCTTGCGTTTTAGGTTGCTAATATAAAGAATCGTCATTTTCGTTCTGTCTAAACACATTTCAATGATCTGAGTCTACCAGAAGATGGGACGGGCGGGCTGACTATGCCGGGACTATGATAACCTAAAGACTGCGGGAGCCACCACACGACTTATCTCACACGAGAAACTAACTTTATTCCTTTCGTCACTCTTCCCCCGTCACCTCCCCTCCGCATCTGAACCAACAAGCTAAAACCGTTGGTAACAAATGTAATTGACAAAATTCCACAAGTGCCAAACTTTAAGTGACCCCATCTAACATACTAAAATATTCTTAGACAAGAGTAATCCCATCAAGGATTCTATGGAAAAACGCCGCAATTACTTTCTAATCTATAGTCATCAGGTGTCAGCAGTGTACATTCGCTAATATTAACGGCAATTGACAATACATCCACGAGCAGCTGTTTAGGCAATGCCGTTTCAAGGTGGCGCGTTGCTGTATACCTCGGAGATTATCTAGTTTGCTCTAATTACAGGTTTTTTGTTTCAATTCTCACACCAAGTAATCAGCGCGCTAGAGTGTATATATCTTCTTTTGGGGGCTGAGCGCCGAGTATCCCTCTTGGTCGGCAACCTAATAGGAAACCCTTCTTTGAGCGACTACAGCGCACAATACCAAGGGTATTGGATACCATTTTACACTCTCATAAGTACTTGGTCGAATCATACCAATAAGGGAACTCATCCGAAGACAGAACATAGTTACTTTAAATTTTGGATTTAGTCTTAGGGCACGAACAAACACGACAGCTGGGCAAAAAGGCAATGCAAGGGTGTGCTTCTAGGACATGTAACCATCTTGAGTGCTATCGAAATGTCTTCGTCGCTTGCTGCAGTTTGACTAAACAAAAACAAAAAATAGATATGGGCGGTAAAATGAGGTTGCGATTAAGGCTCACATTTTACGCATAAGTGTTGCTCGTTTAGCACAACATTAGCCATAGAGAGAGAGAGAGCTTGTAAGCCGATAAACGTTAATATAATTTCGTTGGGTCAAGGAGAGATGCGCGAGGAAGGAAGTTTTGCACAAGGCCAATATTGGAGTATCTACCGGCAGCCAACCGCGATATGGCATTGGTGTTTCAACGCGTGACTAATGAGACTGTGGAGGACCAAGAGGATTTGGATTTTGTGGATTATCGTGAACATTGCGTGATACCATCAATTAATGGCATCACAGGAAACTATTCCTGCAACGTGGTTAATAGTAAGCAATATACTGAAAAAATATAGAGTTTAGAGAGAGACGAAAATCTTTTTTAAATTCATTACAAAGCGTAACAAAAATGACAGTTTTGCGTATCTCAAGGATCAAATTTTGTGTCTCTAGTAGATTTGGGGCTGCTGAATCTGATGTCGTTCTCATAAATGTCCCAGCACGCCACAATTTTTAGCTACAGGTCGCCAAAGTTGCATAAAACACTGGTTTCATTGATGTTTACATAAAAATTAAACAATGATTTATCAATTTTTTTTGGATCTAATCCATTAAGGATGTAAAAAAGGACTTTAACTTTCATTTCAAATACAATTTAGATGAAAGTGCACGGTTAAATTTAAAATAACGTTGAAAAATGCCATGAAACGTCCCATACAAAATTGTAGTTCCGTTCACTCTCGTTTTTTTTTGACTTTCCTGGTGGATATTCTGAATTTTTTATACACACAAACACGTCGAAACACTTTACAAACACTTTACTGAAAGAATTATCAAAATCTGGTGGCCCGTTTGCAAGCCATTTCGTGACATACAAACACCACTGCATTTTTATTTTTATAGATATCTAGGTGTTCTGTGTTAGACAACAATATTATCCTTATTCGGTAAACTGAAATTAAGCTTTTATTAACATTTTGTTAACAACATATTACATTTCATTTACTAAAGCAGTTCAGAATTTGAGTTGATTTCACCTGTTTATAAGGTGAAAAAAAACGCTTTCAATTTACGTAACCTAACTTAACCTAAATATATAACGCAATGATCTTGTCTAAAATTATTAATTGTTTGTCAACAAATGTCAAATTGTTCCATTGTATATTCTTTGTAACTCATTGGTACTTCACCTGGGAGGTAGCTTAAGAATCATTTAAAAAAATATTTTGAATCCTCTGCAGAGCTTTCTTCCTGGTGTTACAACAGCTAGTCCATATTGGTACAGCATACAACATGGTTGGCCTGAAAATTTGTTTGAATATCAAAAGCTTGTTCTTAAGACAAAGTTTTGATTTTCTATTAATAAGGGGATAGAGATATTTTATATACTTGTTACATTTGGCTTGAATGCCCTCAATGTGATTTTTGAAAGTAAATTCCTAGATACTTAACTTCATCTGACTAATTTATTGGAACCCCTCTCATCGTTACAACATGTCTACTTGAAGGTTTCAAATAAAGAGCTTTTGGTTTATATGGGAATATTATTAGTTGAGTTTTGGAAGCATTAGGAGAAATCTTCCATTTTTGCAAGTATGAAGAACAAATATCCAAACTTTTTTGTAATCGACTACAGATGACACGCAGGCCTCGTCCATTGGCGGAGAGGGATGTGTCATCCGCAAACAAAGATTTTTGACATCCTTGCACATGATATGACATGACCAGCTCTTACAGGACGTCTTTCAGATCTGGAGTTCTGATAATTAACCTAAAGAGTACGATTTAACAGATAATTTTTGATCATTCTAACAATGTATGTTGGAAAATTAACGTTTTTTTTCACGATCAAGCCTTCATGCCAAACACTGTCGAATGCTTTTTCTATGTCTAAGAGAGAAAGTCCAGCAGAATAGCCTTCAGATATGTTGGACCGGATCAAATTTGTTACACGTAAAAGTTGGTGAGTAGTCGAGTGTCTATGTCGGAATCTGAATTGATTAATTACACGTAATATTGATTAGCATACCTCTTTCTGATGATACATAATATACAAAATTGCTGTCTCTCAAAAGTCGTAATAAAAATAACGAAAATTAAAAAAAACAAATGTTATTTACGTTTCTCCTATGGATCCAAATTATGCTTATATAATTTAAATGGGAATACTCATTCTGGCAAAGAGGACGAGCTGTTTTATGTTCTTCCTATATTGCTAACCGATGATAAAAAAAAACTACATTTCTGGCACGATTAGAACAGCATGGTGCTTTCAATATACCCGAGGTTAAAACCCCAAGCTCCATTTTTCGTACAAATTATGGTTTCTAGTTTAATTGAAATCAATTTTGCCAAACCACTGCGGAGTCAACAACAGTTGTGAGCAGCTCACAACTGTTGTTCGAGAGCTTCAATTTTATCAATCCATTTCCCGTCACTGTTTCCAGTAAACACTACACGGATTCAAATTATTAATGAAGTGGATAAATAGCATTTGCCGGTAAACAAGCCCAGTTGGCAACTCGTAAACATACTAATCAAACTGCCAGAATAAATTCGATCCGAAACGAGTTGTTTGTTAGATAAATACCTGGATTTTGCGGTGGGATGGGGAACTGAATTTTAAATTTTAAGCGTGATGACTGGTGGTGCCTAACCACCCCTTTTCGGTGGCCATGTCAATGTCGATGATGTCATTTTAAATTCGTTTTTATCACAAACAATCTGTTTCGTACATCAATAGTGTAATGACGAACAAGTGGGGAAAAATAACAGCTTTAAACATCAAAACAAATCAGATCCAGTTCTACGGAAAAGACGGAACAATCTTCGTCATGGGACAGTGGAATTGACGACAAAGGGAGTTTCGCCATTCATCTGGATTGCCTTGAGTGAAACATTCTAGGAAACAACTTGACACCACACTCGTAGAAATCGATAGGGTAGATGTACCAATAGTGGACCGCCTTAATTCAAGAAGCTCAATCAATGTACATTTTAATGTTTTAACGGGAAGTAACGACCATTGACTTAATCAGAAAAAATATTTCATCGCAGTAATCCACGGCAAGACAGTGAAAAATAATACCTCTACTATTGGTACACTGTTCCTTTAGTTGCGGTATAGTTTTTAATTTGTGTTCCTTAAGTTGCGGTATCCGTTGTATTCTTATGGGATCCTCCACTATAGGAACACTTTACCGCAACTGTTGGTACAAGTAAGAAAAGTTTCAGCAATTTTAGTGCTTTTTCATCAGTTTCAAAGCAATTTGAACGCTCTTTTTAACTATTTCGTGTGTCAACGAACCAATACGTCGATTGGTAGTATCGGTTCTGTTGCTAATGTAATAATATCAGTGAAAACGGCACTACCGCAACTATAGGAACACCCACAACCAAGGGAACATTAACCCTAGCTGTCGAAATTCAAAGGAGCTGACAGACAGAGAGATTAAATTTGATTAGTCTTGGACACACAGGCTGGGCATAAAGGCATGCCAACGGTGGCTTTAGACATGTACCATCTTTGAGGTGCTATCGAACAATGTCTTCGTCGCTTGGCTAGCAGTTGACACAAGACACAAGACCAAGATAATCCGGCTGTCTTAGATGTTGATTTATTACCTTGATTCAATGTTCTTTGAAGAACATAAATAGAGGAATTGCCAGGATAAATAGTGTGTTATGCTATATGGACGGGATAAGATGAGCAAAGGATGCATACCTTATAGGTTCGGCTGATAAACGATCGGAGTACACCTTTTGAATTTAAAAGTAAAAACTCTTATTTACCTTTGTTGTATTTGTTACCCGTTCAGGTGGAGAAAGCTGTTTGTCACATTTAACATTTTTGACAATTTGGGGTTAATACCGTGGAGAGTCATCAAACAACAAATACTTTCGATCAACGCTAAAATAAATCTCAAGAAAATTCGAAAAAAATACCAAGTTGTTTTGTCACATTGGTATTTATAACCGCATAACAGTCACATTCAAATTACACATGAGCCTCGTAATGTAGTAGTAATTAAATTTCTATCAGAATTACTTTGTGACTATTCACCTAACATGCATTGTTTGCTGAACAAAATATCAGACTCAAAGAAGTTTAAGTTTCTGGGGATTTTTAGAAATGTTGGTTCCTTCCCATACTGCCTTAAAGTGCACACTTGGTAATCCTTAAAGAGAGAGAGAGAGTACCAGAAAAAAATCTCGCATTTTCTTACACTCTCACTCGAATAGCTTGAGGATCTGTGTTGAAAATTTTGAGTTCAATTTTTACTCCTCAGAAAAACGGCAAAATCGCCTCATCTTTGCATTGCAGAGGAGTTTCTATCAAGCCTGAATCTACGTAGATGCCTATCATTAGGCTATGGCATATAGCTGAAAGATGAGGGAAATAAGATGATAGTTCCTAAAATTCTGCGGCTTATTCATCATAGAGGTTTTCCTAACGCCGCACTCTTCATGTGTTGTTGTTTAACTTCAAAGAACTAATTTTGATATTGTGCACATATTTTCAGATGTTCAGATGTCGAAATATGATTTTAATTTTCCCGTCTGCCCGGAAAGCTTATAAAAGGCGTAGAACACTTTTTTGCTCTCTTTGGCTCATTTAATTCGACTCAATAGATAAATTTTAAAAAAATTGGTGGCTTTCCGCAGGAGAATAGTTGCACATCTAAACGGATCTTCAAAGAATTCAATCCCGGTGAAAAATCCGGATACCGCGTTTCCACATTATTCCCACAGGGCTCTTGTAAATTTCCCACAAAATTCCATCAGGAATCAAACACGATTCTCACAATATTGCTATAGAGTTCTCAAATAATATTTACCGGATTTCCATAGACTTCCCATTGAAGTTTCCCCTGGATGCTCATCGAATTCACACAAATTTTCAAAGCTTTCCAACATTATTATTATGGCATTTTTACATAATTGTCGATTGATTAATGGCTGGACATTATTTTTTTTTGTTTTTTTACAAGGATGAAATCTGCAAACAGATCCCTGAGCAGAGTTGCTCGCTGTCACTATCAACGCTTCAAATTTGCTGATTTGTACAGGCCGACTGCGATACAATTCGGATCAATCTATATCACATCAACATCATGCTGTCTACTCCATCACAAGTCCATTGATGGTGATAGACTATGGATATCACTGATGGGTTAAGTTCAGCCTTAAATTGAGCAGTTAAAATGGCAAGTTATCAATACGATATTATTGACAGTGTTGCAGATAGAATGAAACTATTTGTTGGTCACTGAAAAACAATAATAGCATGGATAATTACCACGTGGTCACTCATTCCACAGTGATTCTGATCTAGAGTGCGATGTCGCATCACTGCTGTTGGTTGTCAAATCAAAGTGATATTGATAGCTCGCAAGTGATAGTGATAGTTTTGGACCATCAGATATCAGCTGATATGATTGATATATAGCAACTCTACCCCTGAGAAGGTAACTGGGATGCGGGAATGACGCACCAAATCAGCTTATCCACTGTACTTGAACAATTATTTTAGAATTGCTCAGGTGGTGTACAGTGCATCGACTTTACCCTTAGCCTCATACCCTTATCTCACAGGAACTATCTAACGGTATTTTTTCGGGTAGGGACCAGTACATATAGCACAACACGTGTAGCAGAAGTAGCCTAGGCAAACTGCTTCTCCCGTCGGAAGGGGCAGCCTCAGTACGTCATCGTACATCGCATTCTATAACAGCGGACCCAGGATTGAATCTTGAGGTACTCCCGCGGTAATTCGAACGCTTTTCTGCCCCTCCTCTGTGTCATGCAGTAGAATCCTACCATCAATATAGCTTTCTAAAAGCTTACACAACTGCACCGGTACCTTGAGGCGGTGAATCGCGTGTGCTATTGCTTCCCAGCTTGCGCTGTTGAACGCATTCTTCACATCCAGAGTGACAACCACGCAGTAACGGATGCCACTCCTTTCATGCTCGATTGCCACCTCAGCTGTCTGAACGACCGACTGGATGGCGTCCAGAGTAGATTTACCTTTTCTGAATCCAAACTGGTTGTTGAACAGGCCGTCCGCACTCTCCGTATACGGTACTAGCCTGTTGAGAATCAACCTCTCCAATAACTTGCCCGTCGTATCTAGTAGACAGATAGGTCTATACGCCGACGGGTCACCTGGCGGTTTCCCCGCCTTTGGTAGTAGCACCAATTTCTGTCGCTTCCATACATCCGGGAAGATTCTTTGATCAATGCAGCGTTGCATCGCGGTTCTGAACATGTCCGGATCCGCGTTCACTGCCGCTGGGGGCCATAGGCTTATGGGATGGTGCGGAAAGAGTACATCGATTATCGATCGCAGCAACTCGGGCGACTTCTCTTGGGGTCGTGTTACATTGCGCTGGCTTCCGCCCGCCTGGTATTATACTATATCGAATCGATCGATGATCGCTATGAGTATAACCGTCATCAACGCGCCAGTTCATGGTACCTAAAAGGTTAAAATTACAAAACGTCACGTTGATAACCGATTCTGCGGAAGGAACTCACTGCTATTTAATGCGGTCAGGGACAACTGCCGTTGATATTTGCTATAGCAAAACCCTCATTTGAGCTAGAGACTACTTCTTGGCTTGGGTATCGTCCTGTCGTCCCTATAGCTGCTAGCTGTTGAGACCTATCCGCCACCCAGTTCCCGTTGTTGGCTGGTATACGTATGGGTCCGATAGTAACAGCACGTCAGTCTTGGTTTCCGAGACTGACTGCCAAAGCAGCTACTGGGCTGCATCACAGTGGTTTAAATTTAGCTGTGTTACTTCCGTTTTGGCTGCTTTGATACTCCGCTTGTGTCCGGACATTTTGGGTCCGCCCGTTAAGTGTCCGTTGTCTGCTCTGTCGACACATATTAGGCATTTAGCGATTTGCTTACAATTGCTTGCCCTGTGGCCATCGCTGCCGCATTTTCTGCACATTTTACTTCTGTCGGGACTATTGCAATTCCATGACTTATGGCCCTTCCAGAAACACTTGAACAAAACTTCAGGAGGCTGTTGTATGCCCAGCCAGCAAACCGACCTGCCTACCTTGAGTATGCCCAAGTTCTTCGCTTTTTTGGCCTCTGCGACCGGCAGCCTGATAGCCACCTTCTGGGTGCCCTGCGGGCCCTTTCTAAGGTGGATGGCCTCCTGCTCAGCAACTCCTATCGCTATCTCCTCACGGTACTGGCCGGGGTACGCGCAGCCTTATGGAAGATCGGGCAACCCACCCCGGTGGGAGCTTTGGTTGTATGCTGACAGGGAAGATGGTTTGCTTCTGCAAATCTGGAGCATCTGTACTTTATGTTAGAAACGGTTCACAACAAAGTCTGTCCCCCATGTCAGGGGCGGTTGATCATTGTCCGAGTGCCAGAGAAGGACTCTTAGCTAAACTGCGCACTATGGCCCTTCGAACATTTAGGGGGAATGGTCCTTCAGAAATCTAGGAGGTTTGTGTCAGGCCCTGTAAGCCAACCGTGAAAACACATCAGCACAGGAACGTCACTGAGAGAATACGGACCAAAACAATCGGTAAGGATCACAGCGACGGAAATGGACTAGTGATTAGAAACTCGGTACGTGGAACTGCAAATCTCTCAACTCCATCG
The DNA here is from genome assembly GCF_002204515.2 of Aedes aegypti. Lineage (NCBI taxonomy): Eukaryota > Metazoa > Arthropoda > Insecta > Diptera > Culicidae > Aedes > Aedes aegypti. The sequence goes on along the minus strand of NC_035109.1, from coordinate 231,678,757 downwards.
GAAGTACACACATACTCTCCGATGCATTGAATATCCGCGGGTTCGGCATCGTAGCCCTGCAGAAGGTGTGCTGGACAGGAGCAATGGTGCGAACGTTTAGAGGTAACCATCAGGGTTGTTATTAGTCACCGGATTGGACAGACCATCAGTGACGGTGATGAAAAATAAAAAGTTTTCGTCACTACCTCAGCTCAGCGCAACGAACGACGCCCAACTACCAGCTACCAAGCAACTCGTCGCGACGAAAAATCTTTGCCGTTTCTCTCTGTTTGTGTTTTCGTAGAACATGTTCAGCTTGAATACTAAGGCAGACAAATAATCGGTGCCAAATGAAAGGCCGACCAAAAGGGAACTCGCAAAAAAAAAAACTAGCGCGCTTCCGGAGTTGAACAAAAAACCTTTAGATTATCGGTAGCACGCGCCTACCGGCATTGCTAACACAGCTGCTTGGGATGTACTTGTCCAATTGCTAATACAAGACACCTTGTTGACTAGTAGTTCGTAGCTCAGATTCTCTTTGTCTGCAATTGTGTGTTCGTTGACGATTAGAAACTTATGTTGGTTCAGTGCGGAGGGGTGACGGGAAGAGTGACGAAAAATATTACTCGTGGACTTTTTGCGGCTTTGTTTCGTCGTGGTCTCCTTGTCAGTCATTGGAGACAGAGAAAATGACGATCTTTTACGCACTGAATATTTTTTTCAATTTTTCGTCATCGGTCAGTGATGAAACCGATGGTTACCAACCCTGGTAACCATACCATCGACCAGAGCTACGGCAACACACGTGAGCTGGGAACAGCTTATGCATGCTTATGCAATATGCAGAGGCGCGTGATTGGGTGGTGGCCGATCAACGAAAGAATGTGCAAGTTGAGGATCAAAGGCCAGTTCTTTAACTTCAGCATAATCAACATGTATAGCCCATGCTCCGGAAGCACTGATAATAACAAAGACGCATTTTCCGTTTAGCTCGAACGCGAGTACGACCGCTGCCCAAGCCACGACGTCCAGATCATCATAGGAGATTTGAACGCTCATGTTGGCCAGGAGGAGGAGTTCAGACCGAAGGTTGGTAAGTTAAGAGCCCACCGGCTAACGAGCGATAACGGCCTGTAACTGATAGATTTTGTCGCCTCCAAAAATATGGCTATTCGTCGCACCTATTTTCAACACAGCCTCCCGTATCGATACACCTGGGGATCACCATAGCAGACAGAACCGCAAATCGACCACGTTTTGATCGATAGACGGCACTTCTCTGGCATAAACGACGTCAGAACCTATCGTGGCGCTAACATTGACTCCGACCACTACCTGGTGATGGCGAAACTGCGACCAAATATATCCGTCATCAACAATGTACGGTACCGTCGCCCGCCGTGGTACAATCTAGTGCGACTGAAACAACTGGATTTCGCAATTGCGTACGCGCAGCATCTTGAAACAGCGTTTCCGGATGAGAGCGAGCTCGATAAGGCCCCCCTTGAAAACTGTTGGAGGACAATTAAAGCAGTTATTAACGACGCTGCCGAAAGCAATGTAGGATATGTGGAACGGAGAACAAGCAACGATTGGTTTGACGGCAGTACCAGGATGTTTTGGAGGAGAAGAACGCGGCGCGGGCTGCAATACTACAGCATGGTACGCGGCATAACGTGGAACGATACACACTGAAGCGGAAACAGCAAACCCGCCTATTCCGAGACAAAAAACGCCGCCTGGAAAAGGTGGAATGCCAAGAGATGGAGTTGCTGTACCGTTCTCAAGAAACGCGAATTCTATCAGAAGCTCAATATATCCCGCAAAGGCTTCGTGCCGCGCGCTGAAATGTGCCGGGATAAGGATGGGAGCATTTTAACGGACGGACGTGAGGTGATCGTAAAGTGGAAGCAGCACTTTGTTGAACATCTGAATGGCGCAGAGAACACAGGCACAGAGGGTCAAAACAGCGAAGGCTATGGCTACGTCAGTGTTGTGACCAAGAGCACTCGCGAGGGTATTTTACGGAACCGGGAAACAGTAAAACACTCCGGAATACTTTCCGATAGCTTGATAATGTATTCACGTGTACTTTTTTTTGTAATTACAATGGCGAATGAACAAGGTTATTATAGTTGGGGGGAGCAAGGCATGTTAACTTCAAGGTTATTATAATATAGTAGTAATTAAGGTAATGGTTTGATATGGACACAGAAAATATATAACAGTCAGCACAGCGGACAGTGGAAATCAACCATCTCCCACGGGGGAAGTTAAGGTCTGAGGTCACGCTTCTCGCGCGAGAGAGGATTTTGAAATTTTCAGTGATTAGAATTGAATTTCTCGAATCCTACTCAGAATATCGTAATTTCCGACCGAGGAGCTCTTCGAAATCTTTCTTTGAATATTTTGTGAAGATTTCATAATTCAGGCTTCAACCAAATTTGAATACTAACCTAAAGAGCATAACTTTTTACTGTCAATTTTTGGGGACTAACCACCGTTGTTTGATTTTTTAAAATATTTAGAGTCAATTTATCAAAAAACCGGCTCGAGTAAGCCTGCGTTTTGTATTTATGTTCATTTTGGTTTAATAAAAAGTGGTGTACATGCTTTTGATTTTGAGTAGTCTCGATTTAAAACCAGGGAAATTTTCAAAATTTTCAGGATATTCTCCGAACTTGAGAGACAACATTCTCTCATTTTCTCCGAGCCTGGAAAAATGCGAGAGCACCAATGATCGCATTTGGGCGTAGGGTAACCAGCACAAGATCACTTATTATTCAGCAGCATTTCTGTTGGTATGATCTTGTTATGAACAATTATATAAAAGCACAGCTTACACACTGAATATGTTCAAATAAATTATAAAATATTACCATATTCATATTTTGCATTGTATCAATCTGTTTTATTTTCATTTGATTATGGTAAACATGAATTGAACCAATAGTATTTTGGAAACCCTATGCGGTTAGGAATCACTCTGTCCCTTTGGCTCTCTGTTTACTGTTGCGGTGCGTTTAGCAGTACACGTTATGAAGTGCTCGAATCAAAACTTATCAAAAAGTTAACATGTTATAATGCGATGATTACCACATTGGTTATTATTTGGCAACATGTGCTTGAACTATGAATGTCAAAATGTTGAATAACAAAAAAAAAAAAAAAACAATCAGAAACAATAGTGATGGATCAGGCGAATATTTCTATTTGTTGAGAACATTGTTGTGAATAGGCAGATCATCTGGAAGAATATTCAAACTAATAAAGCTCTTTTTGAAAATCTTCATTTTTGTATGAAATGTTATGACGTTTCGGGGTGGTTTTCAGTTTATTGGTGCTTTTCGGTGAATCACCGAAATTACCGAAAAGCACCAATAAACTGAAAACCATTAAGTAAACGGTGATCAAAGCTAAAGCAAGGTTATGACGTTTCCTACTGAAAAACTACCGTCAATGAGAGTGACAATGGATCAGACGGTGTAGTTATAATCTTCATAGTGTATTCTTTCCAGATTCTGAGATTTTTCCTTCTTCTTCTTATATCTGAGGTAATTTCATAGTTATTTGCAAATATATTAAATTTTTAGGGGAATATTTGTGCTCATTTATTTATTAATACGCAATTGGTTTGGAAGAATATATGTGTGCATTGGGCAGGTTTGAAAAGATTTGCCAATAAAAAAGATTTTTGGAACAATAACTGTGTGAAATAAAATTGTTTAAAAATGCGATCAATTTAGAGATTGTCGGTAAGGATTAAAAAATTGTTTGAATTATGAGATTATTTTTCAATACTCAGAAAAAAAATATCGGTAAATTCTGATATTGATTATGTATACAATTTTCTGATACTTAGCAGATCAAATGCATATATTTGAAAAATGTTGCAAACTTTAATTTTTTTAATATATATTTTTTATACGTAGGAAAGTTGGAGGAATATTTTTTTTATCTATAAATGTGTGAAAAATATGAGATAATATTTGAGTTAGTAATTAGCGGTTTTTTGGTGCTTGAGACAAAAACGTTTTCCGCAATGTTATATTTTTATGCAAGAGACCTTTGGAAGAATTCTGAAATTATTTGTGGAAGCAATTTTTTTTTTTTTGAGAATTTATTTGTTATAAAGGAATGTTTACAACATTTTCAGAAATTCTTAGAATTATTTCTGATATATTTTCTGTTTACATGAGAGTCTTGGAATAATATTTGTATTGTATCGAAGTGTTTGTAAATAAGGTAACATTTTCTCAACATTTTTAAATTACTTTTTGTGCTTGGTTTTCCTGGGATAATTTTGTTCCATTGAAGAGAGTTTGAAAATTTCGGTAAATTCATTGAATATTTCTAAATTTTATGTGAATACATATAGTTTTTGCAATTAGTTATGTGCCAAATGAAATAATTGGAAGTAATATCAAATTCTTATGGTGTTAAATGGTAATATATGGAAATTGCGGGAGAGTTTAAGATAATTTCAAAATTGTTTTTCACTACGTTATACTCTTGAGATACTATTTGTGATAATCTGATTTGTTTTGTAACTAATTGAAAACTCTAATATGAGTAGATTATTTTAGAGATTTCGATATTTTTTCCATAAATGCCTCCAAAATTTGGATTTGGTCCCTTTGAGAATTTCCCTCAAGAATTCCTGCGACGATGTCAGCCAGGAATTCCTCTGGGGATATTGTCCACATAATCTTTCGGGGATTTCCTCTGGGAATTTCATTAAAAAATCCTCCAACGATTTCGTCCAGGAATTCTCCTGGGGATTTTTTCAGAGAATTCATCCAGGAATTTATCTGGAAATTTCACGTGGAATTTCTCAGGGAATTTCCTCCAGGAACTCTTTAGGAAATTTCCTCAAGGAATTGGTTCGAGAATTTCCTCCAGGAATTCCTCCGGGAACTTCAAGGAAGTCTCCGGGGATATCAAGAACTACTTTTTTCCAAGAATTCCTTCGGGGATTTCGATGATTCTTCCGGAGATATCCCCCAAAAACTTCTCCGGGGATTTTCTGAAGAAATTATTCTGGGGCTTTCCTCCGGGAATTCCTCCAAAAATTGGATTTGGTCCCTTTGGGAATTTCCCCCAAGTATTCCTGCGAGGATGTCGTCCAGGAATTTCTCTGGGGATATTGTCCAGATATTCTTTCGGGGATTTCCTCTAGGAATTTCATTAAAAAAAATCCTCCGAGGATTTCGTCCAGGAATTCTCCTGGTGATTTTTCAGAGACTTCATCCAGGAATTTATCTGGAAATTGCACGTGAAATTTCCTCCAGGAATTCCTCCGGGTACTTCAAGGATTCCTCCGGCGATATCAAGAACTACTTTTTTACACGAATTCCTTCGGGGATTTCTATTATTCTTCCGGAGATTTTCCCTCAAAAACTTCTCCGGAGATTTTCTGAAGAAATGGTTCCTGGGCTTTCCTCCAGGAATTCCTCCAAAAATTCCTCCGTAAATTACCTCCAAAAAAACTTCCGGGGATTTGTTCCTTTTAAAAATTTCCCTCGAGAATTCCTGCGAGGATTTCATCCAGGAATTCCTCTGGGGATTTTGTCCAGATGTTCTCTCGAGGATTTCCTTTTGGGATTTCATAAAAAAATTCCTCCGAGGATTTCGTCCAGGAATTCTCTTGGGGAATTTTTTCAGAGAATTCATCCAGGAATTTATTTGGAAATTGCACGTGGAATTCCTCCGGGAATTTCCTGCAAGAATTCCTTAGGAGATTTCCTCAAGGAATTGCTCCTAAAATTTCCTTCAGGAATTCCTCCGGAAACTTCAAGGATTCCTCCGGGGATATCAAGAACTACTTTTTTACACTAACTCCTTCGGGGATTTCGATGATTCTTCCGGAGATATCCCCAAAAAAATTGCTCCGTAGAATACCTCCAAAAAATCTTCCGGGGATTTGTTCCTTTTGAGAATTTCCCTCGAGAATTCCTGCGAGGATTTCATCCAGGAATTCCTTTGGGGATTTTGTCCAGATATTCTTACAGGAATTTTCTCTTGGGATTTCATAAAAAAACTCCTCCGAGATTTTTTTCCAAAACTTCATCCATGAATTCATCTGGAAATTGCACGTGGGTTTTTCCGGGAATTTCCTCCAGGAATTCCTTAGGAGATTTCCTCAAGGAATTCGTCCAAGATTTTCCTCCAGGAATTCCTCTGGAATCTTCAAGGATTCCTCCGGGATATCAAAAACTACATTTTACACGAATTCCTTCGGGAAGTTCAATGATTCTTCCGGAGATTTTCCCTCAAAAACTTCTCCGGGGATTTTCTGCAGAAATGGTTCCTGGGTTTTCCTTCAGAAATTCGTCCAAAAATTCCTCCGTACGTTACCTCCAAAAAATCTTCCGGGGATTTGTTCCCTTTGAGAATTTCCCTCGACAATTCCTGTGAGGATTTCATCCAGGAATTCCTCTGGGGATTTTGTCCAGATATTCTTTCGAGGATTTCCTTTTGGGATTTCATAAAAAAAAACTCCTCCGAGGATTTTTTCAACGAATTCATCCAAAAATTTATCTGGAAATTGCATGTGGAATTTCTCCAGGAATTTCCTCTAGGAATTCCTTAGGAGATTTCCTCAAGGAATTGGTCCGAGAATTTCCTCCAGGAATTCCTCCGGGTACTTCAAGGATTCCTCCGGGGATATCAAGAACTACTTTTCTTACACAAATACCTTCGGGGATTTTGATGATTCTTCCGGAGATATCCCCCAAAAACTTCTCCGGGGATTTTCTGCAAAAAATATTCCGGGGCTTTCCTCCAGGAATTACTTCAAAAATTGCTCCGTTAATTACCTCCAAAAAATCTTCCAGGGATTTGTTCCCTTTGAGAATTTCCTTGAGAATTCCTGCGAGGATTTTATCCAGGAATTCCTCTAGGGATTTTGTCCAGATATTCTTACGGGGATTTCCTCTTGAGATTTCATAAAACAAACTCCTTTGAGGATTTTTTCAGAGACTTCATCCAGGAATTTATCTGGGAATTGCACGTGGAATTTCTCCGGGAATTTTCTCCAGAAATTCCTTAGAAAAAATTCCCTCAAGGAATTCGTCCGAGAATTTCCTCCATGAATTCCTCCGGGAACTTCAAAGATTCCTCCGAGAACTTCAAGGATTCCTCCGAGGATATCAAGAACTAATTTTATACACGAATTCCTTCGGGGATTTCGATGATTCTTCCGGAGATATCCCCCAAAAACTTCTCCGGGGATTTTCTGAAGAAATTATTCCGGGGCTTTCCTCCAGGAATTCGTTCAAAAAATGCTTCCTAGAATAAAACTCAAAAACTCTCTAGGGGATTTGTTCCCTTTGAGAATTTCCCTCGACAATTCCTGTGAGGATTTCATCCAGGAATTCCTCTGGAGATTTTGTCCAGATATTCTTTCGAGGATATCCTCTTGGGATTTCATAAAAAAAAACTCCTCGGAGGATTTTTTTCAACGAATTCATCAAGGAATTTATCTGGAAATTGCACGTGGAATTTCTCCAGGCATTTCCTCCAGGAATTCCTTAGGAGATTTCCTCAAGGTATTGGTCCGAGAATTTCCTCCAGGAATTCAAGATCAGGGATATCAAGAACTACTTTTTTACACGAATTCCTTCGGATATTTCGATGATTCTTCCGGAGATATCCCCCAAAAACTTCTCCGGGGATTTTCTGCAGAAATTGTTCCTGGGCTATCCTCCAAAAATTGCTCCGTAGAATACCTCCAAAAAATCTTCCGGGGATTTGTTCCCTTTGAGAATTTCCCTCGAGAATTCCTGCGAGGATTTCATCCAGGAATTCCTCTGGGGATTTTGTCCAGACATTTTCTCGAGGATTCCCTCTTGGGATTCTTAAAAAAATCCTCCGAGGATTTCGTCCAGGAATTCTCATGGGGATTTTTTCAGAGACTTAATCCAGGAATTTATTTGGAAATTGCACGCGGAATTTCTCCGGGAATTTCCTCCAGGATTTCCTTAGGAGATTTCCTCAAGGAATTGGTCCGAGAATTTCCTCCAGCAATTCCTCCGGGTACTTCAAGGATTCCTCCGGAGATATCAAGAACTACTTTTTTACACAAATTCCTTCGGGGATTTCGATGATTCTTCCGGAGATATCCCCCAAAAACTTCTCCGGGTATTTTCTGCAAAAATTATTCCGGGGCTATCCTCCAGGAATTCCATCAAAAATTGCTCCGTAAATTACCTCCAAAAAATCTTCCAGGGAGTTGTTCCCTTTGAGATTTTCCCTCGACAATTCCTGCGAAGATTTTATCCAGGAATTCCTCTGGGGATTTTGTCCAGATATTCTTACGGGGATTTCCTCTTGGGATTTCATAAAAAAACTCCTTTGAGGATTTTTTCAGAAAATTCATCCAAGAATTTATCTGGGAATTGCACGTGGAATTTCTCCGGGAATTTTCTCCAGAAATTCCTTAGAAAAAATTTCCTCAAGGAATTCGTCCGAGTATTTCCTCCATGAATTCCTCCGGGAACTTCAAGGATTCCTCCGAGGATATCAAGAACTACTTCTATACACGAATTCCTTCGGGGATTTCGATGATTCTTCCGGAGATATCCCCCAAAAACTTCTCCGGGGATTTTCTGCAGAAATTGTTCCTGGGCTATCCTCGAGGAATTCCTTCAAAAATTGCTCCGTAGAATAACTCCAAAAAATCTTCCGAGGATTTGTTAATTTTGAGAATTTCCCTCGAGAATTCCTGCGAGGATTTCATCCAGGACTTCCTCTGGGGATTTTGTCCAGACATTCTCTCAGGGATTCCCTCTTGGGATTCCTAAAAAAAATCCTCCGAGGATTTCGTCCAGGAATTCTCATGGAAATTTTTTCAGAGAAGAATTTATCTGTAAATTGCACGTGGAATTTCTCCGGAAATTTCCTGCAAGAATTCCTTAGGAGATTTCTTCAAAGAATTGCTCCTAAAATTTCCTTCAGGAATTCTTCCGGGAACTTCAAGGATTCCTCCGAGGATATCAAGAACTACTTTTTACATGAATTCCTTCGGGGATTTCGATGATTCTTCCGGAGATATCCCCCAAAAACTTCTCCGGGGATTTTCTGAAGAAATTATTCCGGGGCTTTCCTCCAGGAATTTCAAAAATTGCTCCGTAAATTACATCAAAAAAAAAACTTCCGGGGATTTGTTCCCTTTGAGAATTTTCCTCGACAATTCCTGCGAGGATTTTATCCAGGAATTCCTCTGGGGATTTTGTTCAGATATTCTTTCGGGGATTTCCTCTTGGGATTTCATAAAAAAAACTCCTTTGAGGATTTTTCAGAGAATTCATCCAGGAATTTATCTGGAAATTGCACGTGGAATTACTCCGGGAATTTCCTCCAGGAATTCCTTAGGAGATTTCCTCAAGAAATTGCTCCTAAAATTTCCTCCAGGAATTCCTCCGTGAACTTCAAGGATTCCTCCGAGGATATCAAGAACTAATTTTATACACGAATTCCTTCGGGGATTTCGATGATTCTTCCGGAGATATCCCCCAAAATCTTCTCCGGGGATTTTCTGCAGAAATTGTTCCTGGGCTATCCTCCAAGAATTCCTTCAAAAAATGCTGCCTAGAATAACTCCAAAAACTCTTCCGGGGATTTGTTCCTTTTGAGAATTTTCCTCGAGAATTCCTGCGAGGATTTCATCCAGGAATTCCTCTGAAGATTTTGTCCAGATATTCTTTCGGGGATTTCCTCTTGGGATTTCATAATAAAAAAAATCCTCCGAGGATTTTTTCAGAGACTTCATCCAGGAGTTTATCTGGAAATTGCACGTGGATTTTCTCCGAGAATTTCCTCCAGTAATTCCTTAGAAGTTTTCCTCGTGGAATTGTTTCGAGAATTTCCTCCAGCAATTCCTCCGGAAACTTCAATGATTCTTCCGGGGATATCAAGAACTACTTTTTTACACGAATTCCTTCGGGAATTTCAATGATTCTTCCGGAGATTTTCCCTCAAAAGCTTCTCCGGGGATTTTCTGCAGAAATTATTCCTGGGTTTTCATCCAGGAATTTCTTCAAAAATTGCTCCGTAGAATACCTCTAACAAATCTTCTGGGGATTTGTTCCTTTTGAGAATTTTCCTCGAGAATTCCTGCGAGGATTTCATCCAGGAATTCTTCTGGGGATTTTTTTAGATAATTCATCCAGGAATTTATCTGGAAATTGCTCGTGAAATTTCTCCGGCAATTTGATCCAGGAATTGGTCCGAGAATTTCCTCCAAGTTTTTCAAGGATTTCTCCGGGGATATCAAAAACTTTTTTTTCCAAGAATTCCTTCGATGATTTCAATGATTTTTCCGGAGATATCCCCCAAGAACTCTTTCAGGGATTTTCTGAAGGAATTATTCCGAGGCTATCCTCCAGGAATTCCTCCGAAAATTCATCCGAGCATTTGCTTCCTTTGAAAATTTCTCCCAAGAATTCCTGCGGGGATTTCCTCCAGGAAAACATCTGAGGATTTTGTCCAGAAATTCTTTCGGGTATATATATAAATAATTTCTCCAGGAATTTCTTTGGTGTTTGTCAAGCAATTACCCCGAAGTTCCTCCAGAAACACATCCGGAGTTTCTCCAGCAACTTCTTCTGAGTTCCTCCAGGAATTGCTTTGTAGTTCCTCCCTGATTTCCTTTGGATATTCTCTAGGATTTTGTCCAGAGTTCCTACAAGAATTCCTTTAGAGTTTCTCCGGAGATCCGGAGTTCTTTTATCAATTCTTTTGGATTCTATCCATCATATCCTTCCTCCCAATCTTCAGGAGGAACTTCGGAGAAATTGCTGAAGGAACTCCGGAAGAATTGCTGAAGGACCTACAGAGGAATTCTGGACAATATCCTAGTTAATCTCCAATAGGTAATCCTGGAGGAATAACGGAATAATTCATGGAGGAACTCCGGGGTAATTGCTTGACGATATCTAGAGAAATTTATGGAGAAATTTAAAGGGAAATTTAAAGGAATTTCTGGTAGAGCTCCAGAAGAATTCCCGAATGAATTCTTGGAGAAAATCTTCGGAAATCGTTGAAGAAAACCTTTGGCCCCTGAGGAAATCCTTGTGAAAACATGAAGGAGAACTCAGGTGAGAAATCCCCGGATTAATTCCTGGAGAAATCCAATGAACAAATTTCTAGGCGAAATTCCCAAAGAAAATCCTGGAAGAAATCCCCTGAGTAATTCGGAAGAAAAGTCCCGCAGAAATTCGTGGAGCAAAGCGCCTGAGCGGTTTCTAGAGGAAATCCACGGATGAATTCCGAGACCAATCTCCGGATGTGCTTCTGGAGGAAATTCCTGGAACAATTTCTAGAGTAAAGCCCGGAAGAATTTCTGTTCGAATCATCGGATTTATTACAATTAGAAATCCCCTGGGGAATTCCTGGAGAAATTTCACTTACTTGGGGACTATCCCGAGAAATCCTTGAATTTCCTGGATAAATTGCTATTTGAAATTCTCGGAGAAATTTCAGGAGTAAATCCCCGGAAGAATTCTTTGGGGAAATCCCCAGAGGAATTTTATGAAAAAATCTCCGGAGGAATTTCTTGATAACATCATCGGAGGAATCTCTTGAGGAAATCCCTGGAGGAATTTCTGGAGCAAATCTTCGGAGGAATTGCTATTGGAGAACTCCTGCGGGATTTCTAAAAAAATCCCTGGAAGAGTTCTCGGGGAAAATCCCTGGAGGAATACTTTGAAAAAAAAAAAAAATCGTGGAGTTCTTGGGGGAAATTCCCGGAAAAATTCTTGGAAAAAATCTCCGGAGAAATTTCTGGAGAAAATGCCTGGAGGAATACGTGAAGTAGATCGCCAGAGAAGTTTATGGATGGAATCCCCAGAAGAGTTCCTGGAAGAAATCCTCGGAGGAGTTGCGGGAGAAAATCCTCAGTGGTGCTTCTTGAGAAAATCACCGAAACAATTCCTGGAGGAAATCCCCGGAAGAATTTCTCGACAAAATTCGCCGAGGAATTTCTGGACGAAATCTCCGGAGTAATTGCTATTGAAAAATGTCCTGAGAAATTTCTGGAAAGAATTCCTGGAGGAGTTTCTAAGGGCATTGCTGGAGGAATCCTTGAAATCCCTAGAGGAATTCCTGCATAAATTCTAAGAGAAATTCGTGTAAAAATCCCCGAAAGAATTCCTGGTTCAAATCCCTAGAAAAATTCCTGAAGGATGTCTCCGGAAAAATTCTCTGAAAAAATCCGCGAATGAATTAATGAAAAAAATCCTCAGAGGAATTTCTTAATGAATTTCTGGACGGAATCCCTAGAGAAAATCTTGAACCAAATCCCCGGAGGAATTACTATTGGAAATCCTCTAAAGAATTCCTGGACGAAATCTCCGGAAAAAATTCTGGTACAAATCCCCAGAGATATTCGTGGTAAAAATATTCGGATAAATTCTCTGAAAAAGTATCCAATGGAATTTCTGGAGAAAATCCTCGAAGGAATTTCTTTATGAATTTCTATAAGAAATCCTCAGAGGATATCCCCGAGTGATCTCTTGGAAAAATCTCCGGAGGAGTTTCTGGACGAAATCCACGGAAAAATTCATAAAGGAAATACATACCGAAAGAATTCCTGGGGAGAATCCCCGGAGGTATTCCTGCAGTAAATCCCGGGATGAATTCCTGAAAGAAGTTCCTGGAGAAAATCCTAGGAATAAATGTTGGGGGATATCCCTGGAGGAATCCTTGAATTTTCTGGAGGAAATTTCTGGTTTCTGGAGGATATTCTCGGAGGAATTCCTGGGGTTGTATGACATTTGTCAGAAAACCATTTGCCAGAAAGCCGTTTGCCAGAATCAATTTGCCAGAATGGATCATTTGCCAGAAAACCATTTGCCAGAATGGACCATTCCCCAGAAAGTCATTCCCCAGAAAGACCATTTCCCAGAAAAAATATTACTACATTACTTTGCTTTGTGTAGCAATATTTAGGTGTGTAAAATCTTTCAAATCATTATGATTTTCAGCGTACGATACATAATTATATGCAAAATTATTGTGACGTAAGTTTTTAAGCTTTTTGTTTGATAAAATATTTTAAACTAATAATGATATCATAAACTTATTATATAGATAGCTGTAGGGGTAAACATGCAGCTATTCAGCAAGCTGACGGACGTGAGTTCGAATTCCACCAGGCGAAGGTTTTATTGGATTGGAAATTATCTCGATTTCCCAGGGCATAGAGCATATTCATATCGGCAATACGTTATACACATGCAAAAATGATCAATTGGCAATAAAAGTTTTCAGTTAATAATTGTGGAGGTGCTCGTAAGAACACAAAGCTGAGATTTGGCTCTGTCCCAGTTGGGACGTAACACAAGATAAGAAGAAGAAGGTGTAATAGATTTCCGAGGTTTTCATAGTTTCTGGGAAATAACTGTTTTTTTTTATGTTAAAATAGTCATCAATTTTATACAAGCTATTAGGGGTCGTCCATTAACCATGTGAATATTTATGGGAGGATGGAAGGGGGCCTGGCCAATGACCACGATACAAACAATTCTTTTTAAATTTTTGTATGGACGAAAGACGCCGTGGAGGTAAAAAATCCGAAAGAATTGACCACGTTGTTAATGGACAACCCCTTATAGGCAACTGTATTTTCAACATTCTATTAATGATTTTCCCTTCTTTGAAGATTAGGCTGTTCTTTAGGGCTAACTAATTCAAGGACTTATATGCTTCATAGGAGATTTACCCTTCTTTATAGTATTGGCTAGTCTTTATAATTGTACTGTGTGTTTCTGCCTGCAGTTAACAGAAGGAATGGAAGTAATGAAAACAAGGTTATGTCATTTCAATTTTAAATAATTACAGCTAAAAAAAATCAATATAGGACTGCTGTCAATAAAAATGTCTGTAAAAAGGATTTATGTAAAAAAATGCAAATATCGGGAAATGGACAATCAATATATGTCCTCTAATAAAAAAAAACTAAATTGAAAGTGATTCAATAATGGAATATTTACCATGACCTTCATCTAATTTCTCATTGAAGATTACTCGAGTGATTCCGAAAACATTAATCTTCATAACCGACTTGTTTCGTAGAGCAAGCGACAGAATATGAGAAACCAATATAGGGTAGGTGTACCAGTTATGGACATAGTGGTTCCCTATTTCGCCATATTTTTTTTTGGTTTCTTCCATTAATCATGGCCACGTAGCAGTCCTGTTAAGAATTTCAAAATATCTCCGGTTCCAGATAGCTAAAACTAGCAATCAGGGTAAACACTGAAGATTGAAGAGTTTTCCGGCAGCCTGTCGCAAATGTTGAAAAACTACTTGAAAACAATAAATAATGCGGTTCAAATTATTATTAAGAGTAAAACAGTTTAACGTTCTTTTCAAGGACTGAATAATGTATTTAAATATATGACCGAAAGAACATTGGGTAGTCATTTGAGTTATATTGTTCCAATGATTATTGGCGCTAAACTGATCATATATCAAACATAATTTTCCCTTCTTTCACTCAAAGGCTGTTCTTTTTAGTTGTTTTGCATTTTTTTTCCGCAAAGATACACTATTCATATTTCTGAAATTATTCAACTAAACTAATTCGTGTCAAACGTTTTAGCTTTTTTGTTCTCAGACCAGCTATGTAAGTCGTGAAAATTGCATAAAATTGTATGCGAAGGATTTTAACAACATAGACTAAATAACACGGATCGATCAGTTGCGTTGTTTTATACTTGTTATAATATAACAAAGATATAAACATTATTTGCAGCAATATTTACGATGCGAGTGAAGTACTGTAGAAGTGACGCTAAATTTTAATTAATTTTGCGCTGCAGCTGTGCAGTGCTAGTAGTCCAATCCTCTTGATGTAAATAATGTGAAAGTTGACTACACAATGTTTCATGCTATAAGTGCAAATAATATGAGTATATTCAAGATACGAAAACGACAAATATCGAAAATTTCGGTAGGCTTGAGGTGAAGATGCATCGAAGCCAAACCTCAAATTTTCAAGAGCATAAACCTCAAGAACCAGCCAGCGGTTTGAGCTGAAAACTTAATCGATTGGTCACCACCAGCGTGTGGATTTTCAGCTGGAATGGCTGTTTGGGTCTCTTGATTTGTGCTCTTGAAAATTTGAGGTTAGGCTTCGATGCATCTTAACAAATATGTCGATCAATTGATATCAAGATTGAAAACGAATCACAAAAAATGATTCTGGGGAATGGTTTTCTGGCAAATGGTCCATTCTGGGGAATGGCTTTCTGGCGAATGGTACATTCTAGGGAATGGTTTTCTGGCAAAAATCATTCTGGCAAATTGATTCTGGTAAATGGTTTTCTGGCAAATGTCATACAATCATTCCTGGATGATACTCTCGGAGAAATTGCTGGACGAAATCCCCATAAGTATTTCTGATGTAAATCCTCGGAAGAACTGCTGTTGTAAATTCCTTTGAAAAATCCTGAAGAACATCCAGGAGGACTTTTTGGGGGAAATCTCCGGAAGAATTCTTGGAAAAAAATCTCCGGAAAAATGTCTGGAGAAAATCTACGGAGAAATATCTGGAGCAGCTCGCCAGAGGAGTTTCTGGACGAAATCCCCAGAAGAATTCCCAATAGAAGTTGAGGGCGAAAAACCTCATAGGTGCTTCTTGAGGAAATCCCCGGGACAATTCGTGAAGAAAATCTCCGGGAAAATTCCTAGAGAAGATCCCCTGAGAATTTCTGGACAATATTCCCCGAGGAATTTATAGAAAAAATAGCTATTGACAATCCCCTGAGTAATTTCTGGAGAAAATGCCCGGAGGAGTTTCTGGAGTTATCGCTGAAGGAATCCTTGAAATTCCCGGGGATTCCTGCAGAAATTTCTGAAAGAAATTCATGGAGTATAAATGTTGGAGGAATCCTAGAAATCTCCAGAGGACTTCCTGGAGAAAATCTTCGGAGAAATTCCTGGTACAATCTCAAAAGAGCTTCTCGGAGAAATTCCTGTTTTTAATTTTCTAAGAAATCCCCTAAAAATTGTTTGAATTTGTTAATTGAATCCTTGGAGGTATTTATTGATGAGATCTTTGAAGATGTGTCTAGAGTAAATCTCCGGAAGAATTTCTAGACGAAATATCCGAAGGAATTGCTTTTGGAAATTGCCTTTAAAATTCCTGGAGAAAAGCTCCACCGAGAATACCTTCGGAGCTCTGTCGGATTTTTTTCCAAGCTCCTTAGCTCCTACCAAAACTCCTTAGTGTTCACTATTTCACAATTATTCAGAAACAATGATCAGAATTTAATGTTAACTTCAAACATTCAGACACAACTCATCATTCACCGAAAATTTCATTACCGATGGGGAACACAACACCTAGATTGAGATTGGGTCAAAACGATAAAATTTATTTTTTGATATATCCAAGCCAATAACACTGATATTACTAGCATTAGTAATGCATATGCTAGGAATATGTTCCCTGCACACCATTAACCAAAATAAATAATTGTTTTTGTTTAATACATCAATTAACTTGTATGTTGAAAGTAGTGAAAAATTACAGCATTAATATTATCCTGTGCACTTTGCACAGCATGCGCTATAACCTCTATTGTAATAATAGTAGTTGCTTAAAAATATTTTAAATTCACTTCACTCCTAATTTCTGAAATCCATTATATTTTTCAAAATAAAATATTTGTTTTCAATTCAGTGTCTAAATTATTAAAAATTGGGGCATGATTGGGTCATGCAAGAATGATAGTGAATGAAATCACTTTTTTTTACGTTTTACGGTGCCGTATGTAAACTTTCCTCATTTAGATGTGTTTATTATTTCTTAACATTTATCACTAAAACATCAAACAACTACTTTTGGATTCCGTGCATTGAAGGGACGAATGACCCTCTGATTAAAAAATTGCATCTGGAGTTCCTCCAGGAATTCCTCCGGGAACTTCAAGGATTCCTCCGGGGATATCAAGAACTACTTTTTTCCATGAATTTCTTCAGGGATTTCAATGTATCTTCCGAAGATATCCCCCAAGAACTCCTCCGGGGATTTTTTCTAGAAATTATTCCGTGACTTTCCTCCAAGAACTCCTTCATAATATACTCCGTGAGAGGCCCAGATAGCCGTAGCGGTAAACGCGCAGCTATTCAGCATGACCATGCTGAGGGTCGTGGGTTCGAATCCCGCTGGATCTTTTCGTAATGGAAATTTTCTTGATTCCCAGGGCATAGAGTATCTTCGTACCTGCCACACGATATACACATGCAAAAATGGTCAATCGGCAAAGAAAGCTCTCAGTTAATAACTTTGGAAGTGCTCATAAGAACACTAATCAGAGAAGCAGGCTTTGCCCCAGTTGGGACGTACCGCGAACTTTTTTTCAAAGAATTCATTCGGAGATTTCAATGATTCTTTCGGAGATAGAACTCCTCCGGGGATTTTCTCTAGAAATTAGTCCGGGGCTTTTCTCGAGGAATTCCTCCAAAAATTTCTCCGTGTATTACCTCCAAAATATCCTCCAGGAATTTGTTCCCTATGAGAATTTCTCCCAAGAATTCCTGCGGGGATGTCGTCCAGGAATTCCTCGGCGAATTTTGTCTGGTCATATATCAGTTGATATGCCTAAATTATAACATGTGGGTTACTCGGGCTATTGATAATCCCTTGAGATTTTTTTTGGAAAGAATTCCCGGAGGAATTTCTAAAGATATCGCCGGAGGAATCCTTGAAATCGCTAGAGGAATTCCTGCTGAAATTCTAGGAGAAATTCCTGCAAAAAATTCCCCGAGGAATTCCTGGTTCAAATCCCTCGAGAAATTCCTGAAGGTTGTCTCCGGAAAAATACTCTGGAAAAATCCCCGAAAGAGTTTCTGGAAAAAATTCTCAGAGGAATTTCTTAATGAATTTCTGTTCGGAATCCCTAGAGAAAATCCTGGACCAAATCCCCGGAGGAAATCCTCAGAGGAATTCTTGAAGAAAATCTCCGGAAAAATTTCTGGTGCAAATCCCTAGAGATATTCCTGGAAGAAATAATCGGATAAATTCTCTGAAAATGTCTTCGAAGGAGTTTCTGGAGAAAATCCTCGAAGGAATTTCTTAATTATTTTTTTTACGAAATCCTCCGAGGAAATCCTCAGAGAAGCTCTTGGAAAAATCCCAGAGGAATTTCTGGACGAAATCCAGAGAGAAATTTCTAAAGGAAATACATATCGAAGGAATTCCTGGGGAAAATCCCCGGAGAAATTCCTGCAACAAATCCCCGGAGGTATTCCTGCAGTAAATCCCCGGATGAATGCCTGAAAGAAGTCCCTGTAGAAAATACTCGGAATAAATGTTGAAGGATATCCCTGGAGGAATCCTTGAAATTCTCAGAGGACTTTCTGGAGGAAATCTCCGAAGAAATTTCTGGTGCAATCTTCACAGAGATCCAAAGAGAGATCTCCTGGGGAATTCCTGGAGAAAATTCCCATGGGGGCCTAGGGGAATATCCCGAAAAATCCTTGAAATTCCCGGAGGAATTTCTATTTGAAATTATTGGAGAAATTTCAGGAGTTAATCCCCGAAAGAATTCTTGGGGGAGGAATTCTATGAGAAAATATCCGGAGAAATTTCTAGATAATATCCTCGGAGGAATTCCTTGAGGAAATCCCCGGAGTAATTTCTGGAGCAAATCACCGGAGGAATTACTATTGGAGAACTCCTGAGGGATTTCTGAAGAAAATCCCTGGAAGAGTTCTTGTAGAAAATCCCCGGAGGAATTTTTTGAAAAAATCGGAGGATTTTTATAGCAAATCGCCAGAGGAATTTCCGGAGGATATACTCGTAGAAATTCCTGGTGCAATCTACAAAAAGCTTCTTGGAGAAATTCCTGTTTTAAATTCTCTGAGAAACCCCCTAAAGAATTTTTGGAGAAAACCCACAAATTAATTCGATAATTGAATCCTTGGAGGTATTTATTGATGAAATCTTTGGAGATGCGTCTAGAGTTAATCTCCGATAAAATTTCTAGATGAAATACCCAAGGGAATTGCTGTTAGAAATTCTTGGAGAAAAGCTTCGGAGCTCTGCCGGTTGTTTTTTCAAGCTCCGCCGCGAATTCTGTCGAGATTCATACAGGAATTCCTTTGCAGTTCATCCGTGTACTCCTTCAGAGTTCCTTAGGAATTCTTCAGGTTTAATAAATTCTGCTGGATAAAAAAAATACAACAACCGGTGCATGCGCGTGAAGTTTGGTCTATTTTTATTGGTGTATGAATTTTTGACTGGTCCATTTTTGGTATAAATTTAGACCTAAAATAAGGACCACCGCTGAAATTGCCCTAAGAAATCGTTATCTTCAAACATACTGATTATTCACAGTATTCTCCCAAAACTTCAAAGTATTTTAACAAAATTTAGAAAAAATCTAAGATTTTATTTTCGTTATCAGATTTGACAAAAATAATTTCCAAAAACTTGTTTAAATTCGCAAACTGAAAATTAATCAGAATTTCCCGTTATCTTAAAACACTCAGATTCAACTCAACATTCTTTCAAAACTCCAATGTGTTCAAAAATCATTCAGAAATAATCTCCGTGAACTTAAAGCATTTTTATTTGACACACATATACTTTTAAAACTAATATGTATTCAAAAGTAATTTATAAAATATCTAAGAAAATCCTTCAAACGATCAGATTTGATACAACTATTCTCTCAAAGCTTCTTTTTTTCACAAATTATTTATCAGAATATATCAGAATATTTCGTTATCTTCAAACATTTCCTGTTGAGATGTGAATATTCACAATTAGTGAAAATTAGACTTTAAACAAAAGTTAAAAAAACTTAGGTGTTTACAAATTATATACAGATTCAGAAATAGTTATGAGTATTTCTCGTTATCTCTAAACATTCATATTCGACAGATTACTCTTCCAAAACCTTAATGTATTCACAAATTATTCTGAAATATTCTCAGAATTTTACAAGTGTTTGTAATAAGATAAACCGATGTATCGCCTTTAAATTGAAAATAATTATGAATGCATCTGGATATAATGGGGCCTTCCTTAGCCGAGTAGTTAGACTCCGCGGCTACAAAGCAAAGCCATGCTGAAGGTGTCTGGGTTCGATTCCCGGTCGATCCAGGATTTTTTCGTAATGGAAATTTCCTTAACTTCCCTGGACATTGAGTATCATCGTACCTGTCACACGATATATGAATGCGAAAAATGGCACTTTGGCAATGAAAGCTCTCAGTTAATAACTGTGGAAGTGCTGAGGCAAGCTTTGTCCCAGTGGGGACGTAGTGCCAAGAAGAAGAAGAAGATCTGGGTATGATTTATTTATATAGAACACACGAGAATGATCAAAACCAATCATTATTTCTAAGTATGAAACCATTTTGAATCATATTGAATAAAAAATATAATCTTGGTCTAGCATCTCTAGTCGCTCGGTTACGAACAAATAAAATTTTAAAATGCTTTTTATGTTTACTGTTTTTTGATGATCACGGTAGTGTAACAATTTTTTTTTTTTTTTTTGACTTGTTATGGAGATGAACCAGCCCTGGGCTGAAAATCTCCCTAATAAAGATAATAATAATAATAATAATAATTTTTGACTTGCCTTGTATGAAATCCGAAAACTGGCACATATTTCTTGTAGATCGAAAAGAAGTGCCTTTCGGCTATAAAATTTCAATAAGGTGTAGAGAAAATTGTTATTCAAAATTACAATGTTGATGTAAAAAGACCCTCTCATCTTCGAATAGCTGCCTCAACTAATCATTTCGCTGTTATTTTGCGAAAACTTGTCCCCAATTATTACAAAAAAAGTAATCAGACTTTCTCATCATCTTCAAACATTAATATTCGACGAAATGCTCATCCAAACCTTCAATATAATATTCAAAAATATTCTTTGAATTTCCCGTTATCTTAAAATATTCCTAATCAACAAGACAGCACGAAACTTCAATGTATTGATAAAAAATTAAGAAACAAACTCCGTTATCTTCAAATATTCAGAATCAGGCATTGCGGAATTCGTTCTCAATTGATTCCAAAGCACGATCAAAGCAAGTTTAGCTTAATTGAGACTGACTACACATATCTATGGTTCCGTTACTAACCGAAGTCAGTGAAGACGCATAAAGATTCAACTGAGGGGGTTAGAAGCAAAGAGGTGTAAGTAGCAATAACCAAGTTTTGAGAAAATTGACTTTGAAGTTTTTTTTCCAGCAATTTTGCATGCCATACATATTGTATGGAAACCACAAAACCAAGCTAATCTTCTGCGAATCGTGACATTTTTTCTATTGGACGGAAAAATCATCGAACAGTACCGTTGGAAAGCTTGAAAAGTGTAGATTTTTTTGTTGTTATACTTGACTCAAAACCGCGTTTGGGCACCGCAACCAGAAGGTCGGCTGGGATTGGCCAGAATTTTCTTCAGTGAGTATAATTCAGTGCCTCTATTTATACAGAATCAATAACGGTGCCAGCCACGTCCTTGCATTCAGATGATAAGTATTGGGGGAAGAAATATTAGTGTTTAATCTTTGCTATTTGGAGACCGTGTTCACCTCTGCATCTCCACAAAGGTTACTATAAGGAATGTTTAAATTGGGAGGATCGTTGGGTCACTTTGATAAGCGATTGTACCATAATAAACAATTATTTGAGAGATATAAACTACTAATAAATATCATATTTGAACTTTATATAAAAAAAAAAACAAGTGAAAAAAAAACAACTCAATTGATTTGACTATCACAAATAACTTTTATGCCGACACCCACAAATCATTAATAGTTTGTTGAAAATGCGATCGTTTAGCAGATCTACGTAGCAGATTATAGTGTCGAACCATTGAAAGTTTTCTTATTGCAAAAATAAAATTATGGTAACCATATTATTTACGAATAAGAGTACATGCCGACACTCACACTGACGAATCATTCATAGTTTGTTGATTCGCAACATTATTCTTCCAAAACATCAATAGTTTTCAAAAAGAAATTATCTCAGAATTTTTGGTAATCAGATTTAAATTTATCCGAATTTGAATTGTATTCCGATTTGACACAACAGTCTCCCAAACCCCTTTGTATGAAGAAATTTACAATTAATCAGACATAATGTTCAGAATTTCACGCTATCTACAAATATTCAGATTCAACACTATTTTTTCAATTTTAGACGAATGAATTTCAATATTTTCACGACGTTCTTATGGTTATCCTTATATTTCATAAATACCCTCAACATTTTTTGTAATCTTCAAACATTCCCAATCGACATATATATTTTTCCAAAACTTCACAGTATTTACAAATAATTTAGATATATTGTAATAATTTTCCGTAATCTTCAAACATTCAAGTAAAGATGAATCAAAGTCAAACTTCAATTTTCAATTGAATGTGTTTATGTAGAGTTGTGCTTTTAAAAAGTATAAATTTGGCTTCGATTAATTTTCACTTTCAGATTTATCACAAACATCCTCTCAAAATACCTTTGTAATCACAAGTTATTCTGAAAAAAAAACGGAATGTTATCCTCAAAAATTTAGATCCGGTACAATATTCTACTTTAGATCTAATCACAATTATAGTATATAAATCTCAAAATTTTCCATTATCATCAATCATTTAGATTCTCCACAAATATTTTCCCAAAACTACTTTTATTGAAATAATTTCAGAATATTCAGATCCAACCTGATAAGTTTCTATACGCCTTAAACATTCTTATTTGCTGTATATTTGCTGCTTTACAATATTTTAATCTTAATGTAAGAGATTTCCATAATTCAAAAATATTCCTATTTTCCGAATTGGTTTTCCAAGATTCACGAATTGTTTAATAATATTTTTTCCATCAATCACACTTCTCAAACGTTTCTATGTGATGCAAATTATGTTATAGAAGTCCTTTTTTTCTGTTGTAACTTCTAAATTTTTCATTATTTTAGAATCTGTAAATTATAGAAAATTTTGAAAATCCCACCATTTTTCATACTTTTAAAATTCCATAGCTAGGAATAGGTATGACTTTCAATTTTTTGTTATTCTGACACTTTCATTTATTCTCTCAGAAGTTCTTAGCATGTTTAAATAACTCATGAATAATCTCAATTTATTCATTATTCCCAAATATTGCCAACTGTGCCAATATTACCCCAGATGTTCTAAGCATTCACATAAAATTTTGAAATAAGCTTAGAAATTTACACAAAACAAATTCATTTGAAATTATGACAATTTTAAAAATTAATTTTTACCTTATTGTTGAACGCACAAAATTAATGTAAAAATTAATTTAAATGTCATAATTAGAAAAAAATTTCTTCTGGTCGAAATATTCTGTTTGAAGTCATATTTTTCAAAAATAGTTCAACAATTTGCAAAATTATCATACCATCTAATATGTTGCAGATATTTTCCAAAATGTATTTGAATATAAACCTTGAATTTTCAAGACACTCGCAGTTTGTTGAAATTTCTTCTAAACGTCTCAAGTCCAAAATCATAAAAATATTCTTCGAAGACCTCACGTTTCCTATTCTCTCAATCCTACATAATGTCGCATTATTGCCATCGAGCAGATAGCTGATCGACAAAATCAATTTCTGAATATTCGAGCTATCCAACTCGAAATGACTGATCGAAATTATTTTCTCTGCGTTATTAGCAACTACTAAACGCACCCCCATGGACAGGATGATCGTTTGTTTATCTGCCTTGTACTCTTTCTCTCGCTACATGCAGCTGCTTGTGGGATTTTTTTACCTTCTCCCGCTGCTGCGCGCTGTGCTGGCATGCAAAGAGAATAGAGAGTGAGATTGTTGACTGTTTTGTGGGTGCCAGAAGGTGTTATTTCCCTGTGTGGCGTTGTCCAAATATGATATGTATGCCTAACATTTATTGAATATAAAATCCGCATCAATGTTCACACTTCTTTTAACTTTATAAGCTTTATTTTTTATGTTCGATCACTGCGGTGTTTGAAAACTGTATTTCTTGGTTTCGGGGCAAGTGTACCGAATAGCACAATGATGGTGACCATGCAAGTTTATGAAGTATTTCAGAAGTGTTCTTATGCGTGAGTGTCTTATTTGATGCGAAAATATTAATAGTATGATATTATTTCCATGTCACATATGTTTTGCAGAAATTGTGCATGATTGACATCATCATAATTGTATTGATAATTTGGTTCAAATATAATTGAATACAACACAGATGATGAAACTCTAGCTAGAACTATAAAGCATAACCGTTTTATTTCTGACTATTGTTTCATAATTTATGCAGTATACTGAATATAATTTTGTTTATGGATTATACAGCTGATTGATGTATTGCTTGCAGCGCTTTTTACATTAAATATCCCACAAATCTTTCATAAAATATGATGTACTACAATTATTGATTGATATGAAATCAAACTAGTTGAGTGTTGTACCGAAAAAATGACCTGGACAATTACACCGTCAACAATACAACCATTAGCGGTCGATGTCTCTAGTTATTTTAGTAAATATGTATTTATTTTCCAGTTTACCAACGGATATTATAGTTCTCAAAGTTTCAAGCTAAATATTTACGACTGAATTATATTTCCTGTAAACTGGACTTTATTCCTAATAATGATGATGACCGGAGAAACAATATACAAGGATATCATTTGAAATATTTTATGGCAACACTGTCATCCTCAATCTTCCGGGAAAATACTCTCTCTGAGAGAGCCAACACGTGCGTTTTTAACGGTAAAACGTGGTGATTTCAAATTTTTAACGGTCGAGCGTGACCTCAGACCTTAAGGATGTCATTCAGCAGTCCAAAACAACAAGGCCGCTGGCAAGGATGGTTTCGGAGCTAAACTCATCAAGATGAGCCCAGATAGATTGGACGCTGGTCTGCATTGGCTGAAAGCCAGAATCTGGGAAACGGAACAGCTACCGAAGGACTGGAAGCAAGGCGTTATATGCCCTATCTACAAAAAGGGCGACAAACTGGAGTGTGAAAATTATCGTGCAATCACTATCCTAAACGCCGCCTACAAAGTGCTATCCCAGATTCTCTTACGTTGTCTATTACTCATAGTAAACGAGTTCGTGGGAAGTTATCAAACAGGTTTCGTCGACGGCCGCTCGAGAACTGACCAGATCTTTTCCGTGCGGCAAATCCTCCAGAAATGCCGTGAGTACCAGGTTCCTTCGCACCACCTGTTCATCGATTTCAAGGCGGCATACGACACTATTGACCATGTAGGGCTATGCCCAGACAACCAGAAGTCGCAAAAGAGTTTGCGTAATAACTCGTTTATTCATACATCCGCGCTAAACGGTCAATGAAATCGTCCGATTGATGAGTTTCCTCGCGTGGAATGTTATTTCAAGAGTTCGTGTGTACATTTCGATTTCCTCCCGTGAACTCGTACAAAGTAAGTTGATTCAATTCGCGACAGCTGTCAAATCATCATTTGTTATCATAAAAATAGATCATGATATTAGATAGAGGACGCCATTACACCAAATTACAGACAACCAAATGTATGACATTACTCACAGTATCAAAAACACAAAATCCTGTAAGTAAAGTAGAATGAGACAAAAGAAGGAAAAAGGGAAAATCGGAAATTAACATTTCGTGAATTTAAAAATTTAAGATCCCTTTAAACAAGGTTAAAAAAACAACCGAAACGTCGGACGTATGAGTAACACACGATTTAGCTTATTATTAAGACTGCAGGGCCGAAAACATTTTAAGCAAAGTAAATCATCCAGTCATTAATATAAATCGTTGAAATCACAAAGGATTACAGATTGATTCGCAAGAATATTTATACTCTCGCATATAAAATCTGCACATATATCGCCTCCACTCTTGTACGTATAAGGCCTTTTATACGTGAAAACGATTGACGGTGTGCAAAACTGCGTGAAGATCTCGGGTAAACACTCCAGTTTGTTCAAGTTTCGGCGGGAAATACGTCAGAACGATGGTCCCTCGTGCCAATTGTTCAATATTGCGCTTGAAAGTGTCATGTGAACTCAACAGTCGAGGCATGATTTTTTCGAGATTCGGACAATTTGTTTGCTTCGCGGAGACATGGATATTATTTGGAGAAAATTTGAAACGGTGGAGATTTATTCACCCGCCTGAAACGAGAAGCAACAAGATTTGGACTGGTGGTGAATGCGTTGAAAAGAAAGTACATGCTGGTAGGAACTGAACGCGACAGAGCCCGCCTAGGAACAGTGTCACGATAGACGGGGATACCTTTGAGGTGATCGACGAGTTTGTCTACCTCGGATCCTTGCTGACGGCTGACAACAATGTTACTCGAGTAATACGAAAGTGATCATCAGAGGAAATTGTGCCTACTTTGGGCTCTTCAAGAAACTGCGGTCAAAAAAGATTTACCCCCGCACCAAATGCACAATGTACAAAACGCGCATAAGACCTGTGGTCCTCTACGGGCATGAATCGTGGATTATGCTCAAGGAGTACTTGCAAGCTCTTGGGGTTTTCGAAAAAGCAATCTTCGGTGGAGTGCAGGAGAACGGATTGTGGCGGCGAAGAATAACTCACGAGCTCGCTAGGCTCTACGGCGAACCCAGTATCCTTCTTATTCTTTCTGGCGTTACGTCCCAACTGGGACATAGCCTGCTTCTCAGATTAGTGCTCTTATGACCACTTCCACAGTTATTAACTGAGAGCTTTCTTTGCTGATTGACCATTTTTGCATGTGTATATCGTGTGGCAGGTACGAAGATACTTGTATGCCCTGGGAATCGAGAATATTTCCTTTACGAAAAGATCCTCGACCGGTGGGATTCGAACCCACGACCCTCAGCATGGTCATGCTGAATAGCTGCGCGTTTACCGCTACGGCTATCTGGGCCCCGCATCTTGTATCCTGAAGATGGCCAAAGCTGGAAGGATACGCTGGGCAGGGCATGTTGCAAGAATGCCGGACAACATCCCTGTAAAGATAGTGTTCGCCACGAATCCGGTCGGAACAAGAAGGCGTCGGGTGCAGCAAGCTAGGCGGATTGACCAGGTGGACCAGGACCTGGAGAGCGCTCAAGCAACTCAAGCAGCTCCATCCCTGTTGCGCGATAGTTTCAAGATATTCTGGAGTTCAGAGTTAAAAAATTTCAGGGAATCAACAAGTTTTGAGCCCATAATAAGATACCAAACAATAGAGAAATTTCGGAGGAATCAAAAATGTGGTGTATTTGCAGCTAATTTTATTACTATACGTTGAAAGTATTGCAATTTATGCTTAAGTCAACATACCTACTCGTAGAATATGTTATTTTTCTTCGTTTTCAGCATCCAAAATGGCCTTGAAGGAGAATGGTTGGAAGGGATAGCCCAAGCCTTCGTAGAACTTGCTCATGAACTCCACCCTGAAATATTACAAATTAGCTCAATACATTCAACCAATTGTACCTTTTCCAAACTTACCAGTGAAGACGAAGTGTGTGGAGGAAAGCAGATAAGCCTTCCATGCCCACAAGAATGCCAATGGTCAGAACTGCCCACGGCCAGAAGACCACATAAATCATGATTGCCCCGGTGTAGCCCGTGGATTTCAATCCAATGGTGAAAACCATGCTGTACAATACTTCAGAAAGCTCTGGAAACAAAAATCAAATTCGGTCGGTGAAATTGGACTTCAAAATCTGTGTTGTTGCAACTTACGAGCATGAGCCAGCGAAAGAGCCCACAGACGCAAATACGAAGCGGTGTGAGAGATAGTACTAAGAATGTACTCAATGCAATGGATTGCTTGATGGATGAAAATTTCACTCATTGGCTCATCGTCATGATCTCCATGACCGCTTGAGGCAACGTGATCCCCAACACCATGGTTCTTTCTGGTGAACTTGATGTACAACGGTTTGGCAAGCAGAAGCCAAGGAATACAAAGAAGTGATATAAATATGAACACCATTTGAATGGTTTGTTGCCCCTCGAACATGAACTCCTTGCAGGTTTCCAACGGTTCCTGTCGCTTGAATAACATCATATTGATGAACATAATCAGGACTGATGGAGCACAACCTGGTTTCAAATGGTCCTCCTCAGTAACAGCTGTATACTGAATCCACTTATAGAACATCATGAAGCACATGTACAAGAACAGCAGAACCAAAAACAAGAGCTGTGGGACAAAGTCCAGTAGAATGTTGATCTTCTTTTTGAAGTGCATGTTATTAACAACGCTCATGCAGACACCGAAGATCATGTGAACGACTCCAAAAATAATCGAAAGCTTCATCTTGAATGAGTTCAAGAAGATAATCTTGTTCGATGCCAACATCCAAGCAGGGTCCAATCCGTACCAATAAACGGTCTCAGAATAGTCTTCTCCGGGATTCAGTTGAAGATCTTTGTTTTCCATGACGGTCGAAGTGTTGTAATTGATCTGCCACGATGATCCGAAAATGTTCATGGTCTTAGAGAAAATATCGTTGTAGACGAAACCAGTATACATCGAAAAGATGCCCATCAGCAGAATGATGTAACGACCACCAAAGAATAGCTGCCAAATTTCATCCTTATTCTTGGCCAACGTTTTCTCCCACAAAACCATCCAAAGGCCAAGAAGTAGTAAAATCAATCCGTGTCCCAAATCGCCGAACATAATTGCAAACAAGAATGGGAACGTGATGATGGTATACAGCGCTGGATTGGCCTCACGGTATGAAGCAACTCCGTACGATTCAATCAAATTTTGGAATCCTTGGGTAAACTTATTGGTCCGGTTGAACGTTGGCGGTGCCTCATGGGTTGAAATCACGTTCAAGAATGACGGAACCGTGCTTCCAACGGCTGATGAGCCAGCAATCAGTGCATTTTTTACATCCTGCAAATTGGATGTTGGCACCCAAGCTTCGCCGAACAGACACTTCTTGGATACATCGACGTTGAACATGTTCAGCGTGTGGTAGATGGCTTTGACCTTTTTGACGATGATTTCCCACTTGGGAACTTCCTTGGATACGCTAATAAGAACGCGTTGGCGTTGATCCTTCGTTTGGTTGATGACCATATTAAGGTCTTCGATGCGAGTACGCACTCCCTGGAGCATTTCGGAACGCTCATTGTATTCGTTGGGGCATGGGTACAGCGAAGCATGGTAGCTGGTAGGGGAGAAAGATGATAAAGGATTAGGTAATTGAACATTGTTAATCTAAAATTATTCAACTTGAGTAATAACGAAATCAGTGCGCATCGTACCTTCGTGCTGCACGTAGGGTGCAGAGCTACTTGGGCACTTCCATTATTCATTTTGGCATGAACAGTTTGAAACTTTGCAAAAAGATGCACTTCAATACGACACATATTGTGGCAAAATATTAGCTCAGTAGCATTCATAAAACCCCACTGCCGAAGTGAATCAAAAGTGCCAAGAATAGAATTCGGCTCACTACATATTTTTTTCTGCTCTTGGAAACTTAAAACTACTTAAAACAATGAAACAGTATTTTTCAGTGATGATTTATGCTGAGGGATTCCACGGAGGCATGCAAGTCGATTCTGATCGACCATTTCAAAAATATCTGAAACTTTGCACAGTTTTTCAGTTCCATCTAAATCGTCATTTTCCGATATCAAATCTTCAAGTTGAGTCACGACTAACTTTTCAAAAGGGTGTATGTGAAAATGGTTCAAAAATATTCAAAAAGCTGCACAGCAAAAACGGTTCGTTCGATTGTTAGACAACTAAAGAAACAAAGTTAGACAACTAAATAAAGATTCCAAAAAAAATACACACAGTAAAAAAACATTTTTTTTTGCATTAAAAACATTGTTTTTGTCACAAGAACTCAAATATCTCAAAACCCTATCGGAATACCAACGTAATTTTTTGAGGGAAAACGGTCCATTATATTAGCTATCTACCATAAAAATTTGGTGATGGTAAGCCAATAAACAAAAAAGTTATGACATTTCAAATATTTCACAAATTTGACACTTAGTGAAATTTATTTTTTTTTTTCATTGTTAATTTATTCTAGGACCGCAGTTTGTTGCTGAATTTTTTGTTAAGGGTACCACATGAGGTTAACAAGTTGTTTTCATGATATTTTATTTAATTATTCATAACTATTATAGCATCTATTAGAAAGTTAGACGCGATCCAGTGTTGTGATCTAAAGTCTTGATAGTGTCATATTTTTTATTGTACGTAACTGAAGAAAAATTCTCTCAATAGTGTTGAAACCTTTTGATAAAAGAAACCTATAAGAAATCTAATATTGAAGACAAAAGCTACAAAAAAAGTTTTCTATACAGGTATACGACTAGTTTACCTGCAAAAAGTTTACCTTGTAGAGAACAAGGCGGGTCTATACCCAGGTGATCTAGTATTCGTAAAGCAGGTCGGTTTTCTCGGCGCTGGTTTTCTCCACAAAGTTAAAATCTGATTACACCTGGGTATAGACCCGCCTTGGTAGAGAATAGACTTTGTTAATCATATTTGGGAGAAAGCGAGTAACTTCAACAACTTCAAAAACATGATAGGTACATACCATGAACATACTCACGAAAAAGCTAAAAATATACTACCACTATGGTTATAAAAGATTTAATTGTAAAATTTTTCTTCAGTTAAGCAAACGACACCAACCTAGTCAGTAAAAACTTAAAAGTGATTTTGTTTATTAAAATCTAACGAGCAACACGAGTAGTCGCTTTCTCAACTGTTGCAGGCCGTTTACAGAAAAAAAGTGTTCGAAAGAGCAGTGATGCATTTTGAACTGAACGCGAGCCAAAAGTGAACTGAACGCGTTCTAATTTTGCACGAGAACCTAGTAAGCATTGAACTCTCGTGCAAGATTCTGCACCTGCTCAAGAACGGTCCGTTCACTTCAAAATGCACAATGAAGCTGAAAACACGAAAAACACTACATTATAACATATTGAATTCCAATCGTTACAAATAAATGGCACCTTAAATGTTTCCTAACATCTTTGCAAAACTTTGCAACATTGAAATAAGTCGTGTTTCTGCCATGACGACAGTTTTCATTCCGCGTTCAATTTTCAGCTCGCATGGGTTCAAATTTTTGAACTGCTCAATGTTCAAGCCTACTTGATCCCTCGTTCAAAAGTTTGAACCGGAACGCAAACTGAACGCGTTCAAATGCAACACTGCGAAAGAGCTACGAAATCTCACCGAAAGCACCATAGATAAACTGAAAGCGGCTGGTTATGCTCCAATGTCTACATTGAATGCAAATTTACGCATTTGTACGTCCTGCCGTTTAAACGTTGACAAACGGGCAATCTGTACATCATTGGTGGAACAGGTTGCAGGAAGTTCGAAAACAACAACTGAGGAATTACTAGATGCACCGACAACAACTGAGGAGTTACCAGAAGTACCAAGTGCAGATAGTCTTGCCACGGTACCATCAGCGACATCTGTTTCAACAAATCAATCAGAAGATGAGTGCATCCAGAAGGTCAACATCGAACGCTTCAACGAAGGGATAGCTGGAATAAAAGTGACTCCGATTAAATGGACGAAGATGGGTTACGTCAATTATCCCGAGAAAAAATACCGTGAAATCAACGAAGCTGTACGAAGAAACCTCTTCAAATTAGGACCTGAGGATGTGGAAAATACAGACTACGATGAGGTAATTATGAATATGAAGGAAAGGTTCTCGAATCTAGCCACGACAAGGAAAGAAAAATTATTGATTTTGTCGATGCTGCCAAGCTCGTGGTCTATTCAAGACGCCATTGATAAGTTCAAAACCAGGCGTTGCAGAATTCGCTCTCATTTGAGTATGAAGCACGATCAAAGCAAGCAAAGAAAAACATCCCATCTGTTGCGGTCCACGATCGTCATTGTATCGCAAGGTGTAACAAGTCTGATAAATGGAAGCAGCGAGCGAGAGCCCCAATGAGAGAGCGATGATAAAATCCATTTTTCTCGCTTGTTTACCGTTGGGGATAGGTGTTTTTCTTTACTGGCACAATAAACAATCCACGAACTTCCAATAACAACAGTGTCCCCCAGGCTTGGAGCATGTTTAGAGGGGTTTTATCATGCACTACTATCCCCCCAATCTGATCAAACTTGTAGCAGTATACGATAAACAGTCTCTCATAATGTGCAGCATGTTATGATAGTTACAGAGAGCGATACGTGAGAGATTCTCTCAATTTTCTCAGGATTCAATCCCTGTTCAAAACCAATAGAAATACAGCAAAAGAGGCAAAAAAATTCAAAAATAACTGTCTTGCAACCAAAAATGCTAGGTCGAGTACTTCATTAACAGATGCGACAAAAGAAAAAATAATTCAATATTTTGAAGACGATGAAGTAAGTAGAGCTATGCCTGGCCAAAAAGATTATGTATCTGTAAAAAAAGATGGAAAGCGTCAAGCAATCCAAAAACGATTAATGATGACTACTTTGAAAGAAGCGTATACACGCTTCAAGGAAATTAACGAAAATATTAAGGTAGGTTTTTCCTCATTTGCAAGCCTTCGTCCAAGGCAATGCAAGCTTCTATCCAATTCAGGAACACATAATGTTTGTGTGTGCACAACACACGAAAATATTAACCTAATCTTACATAGTTTGAAAAGAATCAATTTATCAAAGGATATTAAAATGTTAACTGGTAGTCTTTTGTGTGAAAATACAACATCAAATTGCTATCTACGATCTTGTTCGGATTGTCCAGATTCTTCATCATTGGAAAATACTTTATTCGCTGAGTTTGAAGAAAATTATATTGATCAGTTATCATTTGAGCAATGGGTGACCACGGATAGGTGTGACCTAGAAACTATTGCAAAACCTGTAGATGAGTTTGTGTCATTTTTTTTGCTTGAAATTAGAAAGTTTAATTCCTCACGACTTTATTAAAACAGAGCAATCCCGCTTTTTAAAAAATACGAAAAATACATTACAAGATGGTGAATTTTTAGTCATTTGTGATTTTTCTGAAAACTATAGCTTTGTATTGCAAGATGAAGTGCAGTCCCATCACTGGAACGTACAACAAGCTACAATTCATCCATTCGTTATTTATTTCAATGGAAGTACGCAAATTGAACATTTTAGTTTTATTGTAATTTCCGAAGATTTAAGACACGACTCAGTATCTGTAAATTTGTTCATTGCCAAAATGATTTACTTTTTACGCGTTGATAAGGATAAAGAAATCAGAAAGATATATTTCATGTCTGATGGAGCAGCATCGCAGTACAAAAACCGTAAGAATTTTTCGAGCCTATGTCAATTTAAATCAAAGTACGGAATTGATGCAGAATGGCATTTCTTTGCTACGTCACATGGCAAAGGTCCTTGTGATGCTATTGGAGGAACCATAAAGCGCATGGCCACAAGAGCAAGTTTAGCCAAAGAACGTGAGCATCCAATTAAAACTGCAAAAGAACTATTTGATTGAACGAATCGCAGAAAAGAAGAAGATTTAACAAAATTATCATTTTGTTTTACTACTACTGAAGAGTACGAATTAACGGCATCAGAGCTCAGCGAGCAATATAATAACGCGAAAACGATCCAAGGAACCCAAAAATTTCGCTGTTTCATTCCATTGTCAGAAAATAAAATTAAAGCAAAACTATACTCGAACTGTACTGATAATGATGCAAAAGTGTTCGATATTGTAAAAAAATTGAATAACAATAAATAAATAAATAAGTATTAATAAAATGTTTTCATGATCTCATAACGCATACCCAAATCCAAAACTTTTAAAGTTTATATATAACATTTAGAAACTCATCGATCATACTCAAAAAAAATATATCCTGGTAAAAAAAAAAATATTTTCGTGTGATCTGTTAATTCATTTTAATTTATACATATATACATGAACATATAATATTTATACATATACATAATATTTATACATATAATATACATAATACTAATGAATACATGAAAACGACTTGTTTAATTCACGCAAGGCCCTTAACAATAAAATCAGCAACAAACTGCGGTTCCCGTAATAATTTACACCGAAAAAAAAAATTTTTTTTCTACTAAATGTGAAAATTGTGACATGTTTGAAATGTCATTACTTTTTTGTTTATTGGTTTACCATCACCAAATTTTTATGGTAGATAGCTAATATAATGGACCGTTTTCCCTCAAAAAATTACGTTGGTATTCCGATAGGGTTTTGAGATATTTGAGTTTTTGTGTCAAAAATTATGTTTTTAATGCAAAAAAAAATTGTTTTTTACTGTGTGTATTTTTTTTGGAATCTTTATTTAGTTGTCTAACTTTGTTTCTTTAGTTGTCTAACAATCGAACGAACCGTTTTTGCTGTGCAGCTTTTTGAATATTTTTGAACCATTTTCACATAAACCCTTTTGAAAAGTTAGTCGTGACTCAACTTGAAGATTTGATATCGGAAAATGACGATTTAGATGGAACTGGAAAACTGTGCAAAGTTTCAGCTCAATAGAAAAAAAATGAATTAAAATATTTACCAAATTTTGGTGCTGTTGCTTGGTATCACTCTGCTACCTTTTGATCCACACTATCTCTAAACCAGCAGATTATAAAAATTGAATGTAGCTCGGATTTTTTTCCGCTAGAGTTCAGTATTCGGGATATACATTAACAACACAGCGTAACAAAAATGACATTCATGCGTGTCTCAAGGATCAAATTATGTTTCTGAATATGAGGCCGTTTTCAGAAATGTTACAGCACGTCACAATTTTTAGCTACCGTGCTGCATCAATACCCGGACGCCTAAGGCGATATGCACATTCAAATTCTTGTATAATTTTAACAATGTTTACAATCAATTTATTAAAAATACCGTTAAAATCCGGACACATGAATCAAAATCCGGACATTCAAATAATCACAGCTGTTTTCACATTAAACTTAAAAAATATTAAATATACCTTCACATCACGAGACACAGATTGATAGAGTTGTAAACATAGGGGTCTATTTTGCAAATCGAGCAGATTCATGTGACTCGTCTGAGGTCACTGTCGATCAAAGTAAGCATGCGTATTTCAGATGTCACCCGTCGACTGCCATAGTAATCCAGTCACATAGAGTGACAACTGTCAAAAAACTCGAGTGACAGTGCCGAGTCAAGCAAATTTTTTGATCGACTCGACTTATAAAATAGGGCCCATAATATTTGTTCTCTGTTGGATGATACTGAAACATCATAAAACTTTGTTTCTGATGTCTTCAAAATATACTGTGATGAGTGCATTATTAGTCATAGTATTTACACATAATTTACACTCATTTTAAGTTTATATTGTTCAAAATCACAGTGATATAACTTTTGAACACTTTTCCAGGTTCTAGAACAATTATAATGTAATATTTCTTGTTGATCCTTGAAAACTTGATGTTAAAGCACTGTGTCCGGAATCAAAATCACACGTATAAGTATCCGGACAGTCTTCTTCTAGCACGAACTAATGTGTATTTTCAGTAAATTCTTCAGAACTATCGAATTTATTAAAAAAACGCAAACAAATCACTGCAGAAAATGTATCACAAAAGATTAGCACGTAAAAGAGCGTAATTAATTGTCGAATTGCGATGGCGCATTGAGTAGAATTCCTTCGGGTTTCGTTAATTTTGTAAAGAAACGCGTCCGAATGAAACTGACTTTTGTTTTTGTCTTTACCGTTGTTTTACAAGGCTAACTTGATGTCAATTCACGTTACAATGGTCAACAGTAGTTAACATTAATCGTAGAAATAATGTTCTTACATTTTGAAAGTATATTGAACATTCAAAGAATTGAATTTCATCAGAGTGTCCGGATATTGGTCCCGTCCGGATTTGATGCATCACGGTACAGGTCGACAAAGTTGTATAAAACACTGATTTTATAAATATTTACATGAAATTTAAAGTACAATTTATCTTACTTTTTTGTAATCTAATCCACCAAGCATGCAAAACAGAACTTAAACATTCATTTCAGATATAATTTGATTGAAATTGAATGATTAAATTTTGATTTTACTGATTTTTTTCAACATGCTTCCAGTCTGTATACAAAATTCTTCGGTTCTCATATATGGCAAAATACAGTAAATCTCCAAATCTTAAAAAAATAACTTTTCCGCATCGAAGGTATAATAAACTTTGATGATGTATAACAATACTACACATACATTTTGAATTCTGTGGCAAATAAAGCAAATAAATTGCCGTACAAGCTGGCAAACTTGCATGCAAGTTGGCTGAAGTAGTCAAATTTTTCATTTTCAGCATCTAATATCTCGAAAACTAGACGCGTTCTGATATTTCTGAAAACAGCAATGAATTCAGCAAACCTTTATTAAGTGAATAGCGGTATTTTGGTGCTGGAGGCAAATGTGTGTTTCGCAGTGTAATCGGAAGGTTTTAAAATATTCCATCGGTAAAATCTTATTGTTTCCACTTTTTATCAATTTTTTTATATCCAGCCCATACAAATTAAGTTTTCCTACGTATTTCAGCCCATATAAAATGTATGGAGAAAATTTCACCGGTAGAATATTTTAAAACGTTCCAATTATGAAATAATAGAAGAAATACTGATCTCCGGCGGGAAAAAATCTGTGGTACATTCGACCTTCATAATTTGCCGGTTTAGATATTGCGTGTGATCTCTTTTCGATCCTTGTTTGGACCCGTGATTTCTATTTTTCGTTAGACCCGTTAGCAAAAGCTAGAGGTGGTAATCCTTCTTGGACACCGTCTTGGGAAAAAAACCTAATAGAAGGTCACTTCTTCTTCCGTCGACTCATTGAATATGATCACAACTACGAACAAAAGGAAGCGTGAATCTTCCAAAAAAGTGGGATTTAAAACTGTCACTAAACGTATCAAAATAGAAGAAAGCACGTTTCTTCAGAATGCATGCTTTCTGCCAAGGGTGAAATGGTTTATGTTGATGATTTCATCGAATTCGGCAATCAGTTCGATGCTCTAGACAAATTTTCCGAGTATCAGAGATGCCGCCAATTGTAGTCTTATTCTTCTTCTTCTTAGTATTAACGTCCTTACTGAGACAGAGCCTGCTTCTCAGATTAGTGTTCTTATGAGCACTTCCACAGTTGCTAACTGAGACCTTTCTTTGCCAGTATTGACATTTTCGCATTCGTATATCGTATTCGTATAAGCGCCTGAAGAGATCAAAAATGGAATATATGATTTACTTTGGTTTTCCAAAGTCCTAGTAATCCTTATAAAAAAGAGAACCCAATGTGGCATTCCTTGGAAACGGTTTTCTCAAGAATATTATTTAGGTCACTGTAACATAACAGCTTTAGAAATAGTTACACTTATAGTCGATGTCCGTGTGACATGGAAACATTTCTAAGAAGCTTTAGTAAATTTCCAGAACCACACTCAGTTCCGTCGATGCCAAATGTGAGTCATGGTACCAAACATTGCCACATGGATGCTAAATGCATGATTTTTGGAGGTTCTTCTCACACTAAGGACGTCTGTTATGTGTTGGAAGATACCAAAAAGTTTTATATGCGCAAATTGCGGGGGCAACTAATAGTTGGCAACTATAAGTCTAACTTTTGGGATTGCCCTTCGCATAAACGAATCATTGAGGCTGGCACCAGACAGATGATCGGCAACGATTTTCGTAGCCGGAATTACCCAAGCAGAATCTCTTCTTCAAATCAAATGGAAACACCCTTGATTATGCCGCCGGAGGTAACTTCTACTCCATCTAGGGTAGATGTACCAATAGTGGAGGTACTAAGCACTATGGAACTTCATTTAACCGCCTAAATTTAAAAAGCGCAATTAATGTACATGTTAATGTTGTAATCGGAAGTAACGACCATTGACTTAATTGGAAAAATGATTTCATCGCAGTAACCCACGGCATGTCAGTGACAAATAATACCTTCACTATTGGTACACCGTTCCTTTAGTTGCGGTATATTTTTAATTTGTGTTCCTATAGTTGCGGTATCCGTTGTTTTATTATGGGATCCTCCACTATAGGAACACTTTACCGCAACTATTGGTACAAGTGAGACAAGTGTTAGCAATTTTAGTGATATTTCATCAGTTTTGAAGCAATTTGAACGCTCTTTTCAACTATTCCGTGTATCAGCAAGTAAATACGTCGATTGGCAGTGCCGGTTCTATGGCTAGTGTAATAAAATCAATGAAAATGACAACTATAGGAACACCCACAACTAAGGGAACACTTACCCTATTCATCAACGGAAAATCCCAACAGAAAATGTACCTTCTTCTACATGTTTGTTTCACATTGATTTTGTTATTAGTCTTCGAACTGAATGTTCGGTTCTCTTTGCCGAAGCAGCGGCCATTTTGTACGCAGCCATCTCACCAGCGATTGCTTCAATTCTTATCCTCAACGATTCCGCTAGCCTTCTATCAGCCTTATAGCCAAAGCGGCCTGGTGGGACCATTGGCGTAGCTAGGAATTTTTTCTGGAGGGGGCCTAGGGGGGGCCTAGCAAATAATTGTTTTACAGAAGTAATATTGGTCGCAATAATCACGATTTTCACAAATTTCGTAGTTTTAACAGATTTGTATTGGTTTTATTTATTTGTTTTGAGTCATTTTGCGGCACATCAGTGATTTCAATTATTGCTACCAAAAATAGTCATTCTTTTTGTAATCCAGTCAAAAATCCTTCAAGATTTCTAGCAAAAAAAAACTCACAAAGAATGTCCTTGGTGATACTTCCACGAACTTTTCAGGTATTAAACCATGTGCTTCGAAGAGAATCCTCTGAGAATTCATACGGGAATTTCTTTATGAATTATTTCCGTACTTTTTAGTTCTTTCTCCAAGAACTCCTTTTCACGGAGTTCGTCCTGGAATTCCCACGGGAAATTATTCCCAGGGTTTTAATCTCACCAGAAAATTTTTCAAAGAATTTTAATCGAATACCTTAAAAGATCCCTTAAAGAACTCCGCCAGAGATTGTATTAAAACTACTCTAATCATTCCTCCTGGAAGGCCCTCTACATACTAATTACATATAAATTTTAGTTGTTAGTTTAAAGTATCCTCCAGTTGTTCATTATTAATTTGTTAAGGATTCTAAGAAATTACTGAAGATTGCTCCAAAAAATAGTACAAAAAATTCTAGGAGTCTCACCAAACATGTCTTTAACATCACCAAGCAAGGATTCATTCATGATTTCTCAGAGAAGTTTCCTGCATATCTATATCTGTATTTTTTTTATAAATAATTACACAGCGTAACAAAAATGACCTTTATGCGTGCCTTAAGGATCAAGTTATATGTCGCTAGTAGATTTGGGGTCGCTGAATCTGATGTCGTTCTCAGAAATGTCCCTGCATGTCAATTTTTCAGTTACAGGTTGCCAAAGTGGTACTCAAAATTGGTTTAATTGATGTTTACAAGATTGATGTTTACAAGTTCCGTAGTGCTATTTTTTAGATTTCTCTAAAATCAATGAGCAACATCTCACATTCCTTCAAAACTCTCTCAAAATATTTATTTTTTTTTTTTAAATGCCCGTCTAAGAAATATTTAAAGAATTCAAACATTCCTATAAAGTTCCCATCGGAATACGTTCAACGTTGCTTTTTCAAAAACTCTTCTGCGAAAATACTTTCCCGAGGAATTTGGTTCGGAATTTCTAAGAGAATTATATTGTTGTTTCCCTAAGCTTCATCCGAAAAATTCACGAGAGATTAATCCAAGTATTTTCCAGAGATTTTTGTCTTTAAACCACACTAATGATTCTTTTGGGAATTTTTTGAAGAATTTTTTCACCAGATCTATCATGATTTTGCAATTTATTCTTGAACTTATCGAAACAATTTTTCAGAAAATCCATAAAGTATTCCTTCAAGTTATAGAAATAACTATTTTTTTTGGCGAATGCTCAATTTTTTGTTCAAAAACTACTCCAGGAACATCTTAATATTTTTTTCGCAATTTGAAATTTCCTCTACGATTCACATTATAACAGATTTCTGGAGAAACACATACAAAAATGGTTTGAAAGAACTTTGCTGGTATTTTTTGAATAATTGCTGCTAAAAAATTGCGGAAAAAATACTAAATTCTTGTCGTAACATTCAAGAAATAAACCGTAGAATTTTTCTGAAACTTGTTGACAATGTGACAATGTACGATGCACAGTGGCGCATGGCCAGACAAAACCTCAAAAATTCATGTTCTCAAAATCACTTGTCAATATTTTTTCTAGACTTCTATACTATTGAGCGACAATTTCTCAAAATATGAGATTGATTTGTTCTGTTTTCGATTTTTGGCAGCATCGTTAGTGTGGGGAAGTCAGCTAAGTTGGACTGCTCGAAATTCATCAACTATGATTCACCTAGCAAACTTCAAACAGCTGTATCTCAACGAAATCATAACCGATTGAGGCTCAATAGGTTCAATTTGAAAGCGTAGTTATAAGCCTTAGTTTTGGCTATAATTATATAAATTTTAACATATCAAGTTGTTATTTGTAGCAAAAAAAGTTTCAAACAATCTTTCTCCAAAATTTTGTTAAATTTTCAAAACTTCGTACGTTTTATGTGAAGTGTTTCGGAAAAAAGAGTCACTCACTATGAAGCAGCTAATCATCCATACTTTCGAACGTGCAATAGTTTTTCTTGCCCCTCTTTGCCCCTAGAGGTGAAAATTCCATTTTCATTTTATATTATAATTTATCGATTTCATCATCCAAATCTATATTATTTGTCATAATTCGTTTGAAACTTTAGTGGAATTACTAAAAGGAAGTTAAATTTGTATCTCTAGTTTGGGTTTATCCACAAATTTCTGCATTACAACAAAAAATTCTAGTAATAGCCTTTTTATACGATTAGATGAAAAAACTTTATTTGGACCAATTTCACAAGAAAATCGAATTTTCAATTTGACGGTTATTTCCAACGGGATGATATCAGGTATGCAAGATAATTATTAGATTACCATTATCAAGCACTTTGAGACGTATTTGAGGTTTTGTCCGACCTTTGTATGAAGGACCGCCACTGTGCGATGTAGAAAAGCTTAAGTGGTCCTTGTTTGTAGGATTTACTACAAGAAAATCTTGTCATTTTTTCTACTACTTTTATAAAAAAATGAGTGGTATTTAAACGGATAGATTTTTTACTGAATGTAACTAAAATATTCGATAATTTATTGTATGAACTCCGAAGTTTCATGAGACTATGGTGGACATATTGATGTAGAACTCTTGCTCCCTTAGAAATTCCAAGCGAACTTTTTTGAAGAGTCTATTATAGATTATTTTGTAAAACTGCCGAAAATATTGCCGGTATTTTTCAAGAACATTACCTAAGATGTATTGTGGTAAATTTCATAATATAAGATTTGAATGAATTAAAATCTTAGGGGAAACACATTACTTTGAAATGAAATTGTTGAGGGACTTTTGGAAATCAGGAACCATACGTATAAGAATTCTGCAATTCTTCAAAACTATAATTTACCTTATTTTAGATGTTTAAAAATGTTGCTTTTTTGAGTTTATGTACCAAATACTTCAGAGCGTCATGCAAAGGAAGGAGAAACAACAAAATGTTGAAACAGGTGGAGCAATAGATGGCCAATGGTACATTGAAAGATAATTTAAAATCTTTTCTTCAAAGGTAAATTACAGGATAGTTAAATCCTCTCTAATGAATTTACAAATAAAAAAAAATCTCAAGAAGGTGCATCTGGATTTTCTTTAGAAATTATTCTTGAAATCTATGCTACTATTACTTCTGGTTTTCTAGAATTCGTCCAGAAAGCTTCTAAAAGCTCCGCCCTCGTATCGCACAAAAAATTAAACTAAGAATATACATTCTTTCAATAATTGGTAAAATTATGTTTAAAGAAGTGTTTTAAGGAAGATCAATAAAAATTTCTTTATAATTATCTTAATAAATCTTTTCTCCCTTTCCAGTTAGTTTGCTACATGTTTCTCTACAGCAGGCATGCCCAACCTTTTTGGCTCTTTTTCGACATAAATGGTTGGTGCGTTTGCAAAACTAGATCGATATGAACAAAATTAGTCTCTCAAATGAAAGCTTGGTTGCATATTTGTCTAATCCATGCTGCAAATTTTAAATTTATATAAACCTCTTTGCTACCGATGCAATTAAGTTCAAAAAATGATCCAAATTTTTGCCTTAGCTTGCATAGCTATCGAATAGTTTGATATAAATTCAAAATTTTCGGCATGGATTGAACAGATATACTATCAAGCTTTCATTTGCGACTAATTTTGTTCATATCGGTCTATTCTTGCGAACGCACTAACAATTTATGTCGAAAAAAAGTCAAAAAGGTCGGGCAGGCCTGCTCAATCTGTAGAGCACTATGCTAATTTTGGATGCAAAAGTTTTACTGGGGGTTTTCAATAAATTTCCTCTTAAGATTCGAAGGTAAAAGGCATTTCATGAACAATGTTATTTCCAATTCATGATATGCCGGGGATTTAAAGCAAAATTGATTTTTTTTTCGAGAAAACTGTTTAAAGAAATTCAATGAAATTTCTAATAGAATTTTCATTGAACTATCTCAGTATTTGATTTGACAGAATCAATGTTTTTTTTTAAGGAATTGCGAGAAAAACTGAACTTTAACAAAATAAACTACCACTTTTGAGATAAATCCGGGAACATTCTCCGTAATCAATTTACTAACAAAGTAGACATAGAAGGAATGCTTGTCCACCAGGAGGATTTTGCTTTGAAACAAGTCCTTCAATATTATTTGATAAATTTTCAAGAGATTTGCAAACGTTCTGAAGCCACCCTTCAATATTCTTTGAAAAATTTTATTATGCTTAAATGTTATAAAAAATATCGAAACGGTTTTTGAAAAATTTTTGCTTCAAATCTGTTGGAAAACTTTAATAAGTTTTCTTGGACAAGTATAGTTTAAGCAATACATATATTCATACTGAAATACTTAAAAATAAATCAAGAAGAGAATTGATTGCTGAAATAAAACACTATGGTCGATTTTGTTACATTATTTCACACCAGCCGGACGGTTAAGCTTTCGGCGGTCGCGCGGTTCACCGAAGTCAGAACCGCCACGCTGATGCTATGTAAGACAAGCGAGGTTCCCTCACTATAGTTGTACAACATAGAATAAACTACTGAAGAGAT
Source organism: Aedes aegypti (assembly GCF_002204515.2). Lineage (NCBI taxonomy): Eukaryota > Metazoa > Arthropoda > Insecta > Diptera > Culicidae > Aedes > Aedes aegypti. The sequence goes on along the minus strand of NC_035109.1, from coordinate 231,635,622 downwards.
TTTTGTCAATAACAAGAGTCATGTACCTACATTGATTCGGAAGATTTTACTTCATGTTTAGTTGCTTTTTTTAAATTTTAAATTTTTATTGTCATGAAAAATTCTGGGGGGGGCCTGGATGATTCTGGAGGGGGGCAACAACATTACTGGCGACCCATTGGTGGCCCTAATTTGCTCTCTTAAGGAAGCCAGACTCTACTACCGTTCGTAACGATTCTACAACCTGAACCTAACGATCGGTAGGGTTCCCGAAGGCCCCTTCTTTGGGGGTAAGTCCCAACCAACAGACGCAACTTCATGCGCAACCGTGCCTTCGTTTCAATCGACGTGCAAGCATTTTCACGCCTACACGACCAATGGGCTACTCGAAAGATTTCGACCTCGGAGGTAAGACTCATCCAACAACAAAAATCAGCACTCACAATCATGCCAGCGATCCTATCTTTTTTTTCTCGGTTGCAAAAGTCGTCAGTCCAGCGAACGCGAACGTACCCCTTTTATTATAAGTGATGTTGTCCATCGTCCAACGTTAGTTTAAAAGTTAATTTGAAAAAGATCCGTGCTTAGCCGGCTTCGAGAACCTGCTGGGAGGAAACCGCGCTTAACAGGTGCCAAACCCAGGTGTCAAGGGGCCTTTTTTAGCCGAGTGGTTAGAGTCCGCGGCTACAAAGCAAAGCCATGCTGAAGGTGTCTGGGTTCGATTCCCGGTCGGTTAAGGATCTTTTCGTAATGGGAATTTCCTTGTCTTTCCTGGGCATAAAGTATCATCGTACCTGCCACACGAAATACGAATGCGAAAATGGCAACCTTGGCAAAGAAAGCTTTCAATAGATTACTGTGGAAGTGCTCATTGAACACTAAAGCCTGATTCGCTGCTGACAAGTAATTTCTCGGCCTATCTTGATGCATGGGAAATTTCTGCAAGGAATCGATCAAGAATGCGCCTTTTTCTGATCGCAGAATGCAGCTGAAAGAACTGTCAGTTCAAATGGCCGATTCGCTGTGAGCAATTCTCGCTGAAACCAGGCCGCCATCGGCACCCATCGTTAGAATTCCAATTTTATGTCACTGATCGCTAGTTTTCGATAAAACTTAAGGGTGGTCCTTTCTGTTTTCTCAAATTGGTGGACCCCTCGTACGCCAGCTAGCTGAACAGTTTGCAAAAAAGTCCATTTTTTGATAAAACTTGGGTATTTCTTCGCGGTATATGTCTCATATTTCACTTGGAACACATAGCAAACTTAGTGGCATCGTATAGAGAAAGGATATAGCTTTCATTTAAACTTAAAAAAATTTTGGCGGCCATTTTGAATTTGGCCGCCATCTTGAATTTTGTTAGAAAAATCGATTTTTCACCATTAGCGCACCGCTAGTTTTGAATTCTGAGATCACCATCAGAAAGCTGAGGAAAAATTGCGTAAGCTAGGCTACAGAAACTAGGTGAGCAATGGTATTTACCCTATCAAATGTACGATTTTCTAAATCATGTTATACGATTTTGACGTATATGGCGAGTGCAATCAATACAAACATCATTTTTTGTACAACAATGAAACAAGTTTTCAACCTTTGGTGTTTTATTCGAGTCGAGTAATGAATAAGAATATTATTTTTAGTGAAAAAATCTGGCGGCCATCTTGGATTTTGACGCCATCTTGATTTTAGGTAGTAGAATTATTTTTTTTATCTTGATAGCACTCAGCATGTCGAATCTAGAGGCTACCAATAAAAGAAGGTTACGTATACTCTTCTTCTTATTATTATTCATTTTACTGACGTTACGTCCCTACTGGAACCGAGCCTGATACTCAGCTATAAATAGTTATAAATCCAGGTTATTAAACAGGAATTTTCTTTTTTAATGCGATTTCTGACAACAGGATAATTCTTCGACATATCTTTGAATTCAGTAATAAAGAATAAATAAATTCAATAAACGAAAACCGTCAAAAAACATTTATTGTAGGTATAAAACAAACATTTTTTTACCCTATGCATTGTTGTTCATTGTATGCAGTTTATAGATTGCGTGTCGGGACATTAGTAAGCCTTGTGGTAATATTTGTAGTTCTAACGTAAATTAAGTTATAATGAAAGTCTTAAATTTTGAAGCAAAAAACATCCTTGATTTTCTAAGTCATAAGGTATCGTTTTTAGTACCGCCCAACATGCATGTGAAAAATAGCGAAATTGAATAATGAGAAGCAGGTTTTGTTCTAATGTGGATGTAATGCCAAAAGGCAGGTGTATAATTTCGAGATTAGAAAAACTGGCGGCAATCTTGGTTTTTGACGCCATCTTGGTATTTAGCAGTTGCATGATTTTTACCATCTCAGTGCTCAACATGTTGAATTATAAGGCCTCCGTTAAAAAAATCAATCAGATTCTATCTTTCTTATCTTATCTCAGCTGTTCAACTGATTGTTCATTTGTATCAATGGTTTAATACCAAATAAATGAAAGAAATAATGCTATTTTACAACTCGAAGATATGCAGAAGAATCACACAGGTAGCAAATATGCGTTAAAAAATCCTATTTGATAATTTGTTTTTAAAACTAGTTAAGCTGAAGGGCTGGCTCTGTTCCAGTAGGGACGTAACGTGAGGAAAAAGAAGAACAAGAAGAAGAATAAGTGTAACGGTAGCATTGAAATTCAACATGTTGAGTGCTAACAAGGTGAAAACACATTCTACTACTTAAAACCAAGATGGCGTCAAAATCCAAGATGGCCACCAGATTTTTTCACTCAAATTAATACTCTTATTCTTCATCTGTCTCAAACAATACACCAACGATTGAAAACTTGTTTCTTTGTTGTACAAAAAAATATGTTTGCATTGCACAGTGGTCCAGGAATCAGTTTTACGCGGAAAGATGAATTTTGAGCTTCAGAATGAAACATTAGACAAAAACGGTCTTCTACAAAGTTGTTTGTATTAGTAAGGTCCTTTGTTTGGTGTTATTGAAAATTAGGGTGGACCACATTTTCATAGAAATTGTGTAACTAACTTTCTTATTTGTAGAAATTATACTATACATGCTTCAGCAAAGTCGTAGACCATTCAATTTCAAGCAACTTTGCCAAAAAAAGTTTTTTTATTTCTCTTAAATTGACCGATTTAGAGCTATTTTCCTACGGTGACATAGGGTGGTCCGAACAAAATTGGTTTTCTGGCTCTAGTGTTTTCAATTCAAATTTCTCATCAAAGTAGTTTATGTAACACTTTTAGAACTTTGAAAAATGCGTAGTTTGGTGAGTGAAGAAACTCGTTATCTCTTTCCGTTTGGGAGTTATTGTTGTTTTTCTCTCAAAAACATGCCTACTTTGATTGTGAATATTTTTGATTGGGGCAAACATGAAAAATATCTTTTGACAGCATTCAAAAGACAAAATAAAATTGTATATTATGTCAAAAAATTACAAATGTGTTATTTTTGTATCTCTAATAAAATGTCCTTAAAAACAAATGATTTTAAGCAGAAAAACTTTAATAACTTTTGAACTAAAAATATATCATCAATCTTTTTGCATGAAAATTTGCGTTTTGTTAAGTTCTAAAAGTCGTTCATAGACCGCTTTGACGAGAAACTAATATTAAAAACACTAGAATTGAAAAACTGATTTTTGTTGGACCACCCTTTGATGATTAGGAAAAAATGCTCTAGATTGGTCAAATTTTGAGCTACAGAAAAACTTGTTTTGGCAAAGTTGGTCAATTTTCAAGCAAAAATATTGCTGATATCTATTTTAGTTCAAAAGTTATTAAAGTTTTTGTGATAAAAAATATTTGATTTTCAAGGTATTTTATTAGAGTTACAAAAATAACACATCTGTAATTTTTTGATATAATTTACAATTTTGTTTTGTCTTTTAAATGCCTTCAAAAGATATTTTTTATGTTTGCCCCAATCAGAAATATTCACAATCGAAGTAGGCATGTTTTTGAGAGAAAAACAATAATAACTCCCAAACGGAAAGAGATAGCGAGTTTCTTCACTCACCAAACTACGCATTTTTCAAAGCTCTAAAAGTGTTTCATAGACTACTTTGATAAGAAATTTGAATTGAAAACTCTAGAGCCAGAAAACCAATTTTGTTCGGACCACCCTATGTCACCGTAGTAAAATAGCTCTAAATCGGTCAATTTAAGAGATATAAAAAAAACTTTTTTTTGGCAAAGTTGCTTGAAATTGAATGGTTTACAACTTTGCTGAAGCATGTATAGTATAATTTCTACAAATAAGAAAGTTACACAATTTCTATGAAAATGTGGTCCACCCTAATTTTAAATAACACCAAACAAAGGACCTTACTAATACAAACAACTTTGTAGAAGACCGTTTTTGTCTAATGTTTCATTCTAAAGCTCAAAATGCATCTTTCCGCGTAAAACTGATTCCTGGACCATAGTGCATTGATTGCACTCGCCATATACGTCAAAATAGTAGAACATGATTTAGAAAATCGTTCATATCATAGGGTAAATACCTTTGCTCACCTAGTTTATGTAGCCTATCTTACGCAATTTTTCCTCAGCTTTCTGATGGTGATCTCAGCATTCAAAACTAGCGGTGCGCTAATGGTGAAAAATCGATTTTTCTAACAAAATTCAAGATGGCGGACAAATTCAAAATGGCCGCCAAATTTTTTTCAAGTTTAAATGAAAGCTATATCCTTTCTCTATACGATGCCACTAAGTTTGCTATGTGTTCGAAGTGTATTCCATGAAGAAATACCCAAGATTTATCAAAAAATGGGCGTTTTCGCATACTGTTCAGCTAGGGGTGCCGATGGCGGCCTGGTTTCAGCGAGAATTGCTCCTGTTGAAAATTACCGCAAGGAATCGGCGAGAAAATTCTTTAGCGATTCCCTTTCAGTAGCAAATCAGGCTTAAGCTGAGAAAGCACACTCTGTCCCAGTGAGGACGTTAATACCAAGAATAAGAAGACGGGATAAAACCGCCCGCCTAAGCAATTTAATTCGTATGTCAAAATCAAAAATCAATATATCCTTTTTCGACCCAGCTTGTCGTTTTTTAAACTTAAAAGAGTGATGGCTTATCACGATTATTTTTAGCAAGCGGCAAAACCGCCCTCTCATGGGGTAAAAGTGACCACCACGACTTTTGTATACAATTTTGTGAAAACATATATTAGTTCCCTGTTATTCTAAAAAGTATAATGTTTTATAAGTTCTACATTGATTAACTTCACTTATTTTGTTATGTTTTTACAATAAAATCACTTCCGAAATCCTTAAGTGAGCATCTTTTTTATCTTTATTAACGAGATTTTTAGTCCTGGGCCCAAATCTCGGTACCAACGGCTTTACTTTACCTTCCCTTCCGAAGGAAGTCGTCACTGTAACCTTTTTGTCTTAAGTGACTATCTCGGGGATGGGATTCGATCCCAGTGAGTATCTGTTAAATTTAGATCAAATTCAATATCCACGAGCGGAAACTTCGTTTTTAATAATTATTCTGAAAAATTTAATGATAATATGTGAAAATGCTTCGGAATGTCAAAAATCTTGTGTTTATGGAAAGTGCTTGGTGAAGTTTTAAGAAAACATCCATTTTTGTGGGCTTCGTAGCCGTGCGGTTAGCGGCGTCAGTCATTTAGGCGTATTGTGCTACGGAGTGTGGGTTCGATTCCCGCCCCAGTCGGAGAAAATTTTTCGTCAAACGAAAAAATCTTCACTGGTCCGCTAGTCGTTCCGTGTGTCCGTTGTTTAATGTTGGTTATGTTCAGTCTGAGCAGCCTATGGCTGAAGGATTCTACCCCATTACCCCGAATCCCATTACCCCGAATGCCATTAACCTGAACGCCATTACCCCGAATTCCAAAACCCCGAACGTCCCATCACCCCGAATGACATTACCCCGAATTCCAATATCGCGGGGAAATGTCATCAATATCATCATGTCATGATAATTGTAAATTCGGGGAAATTGCACTCGGGGTGATGGAATTCGGGGTAATGGTACATTCGGGGTAATGGAATTCGGGGTGATGGCAATCGGGGAAATGGCATTCGGGGTGATGGGGTAGAATCGGCTGAAGACGGTGTAAATTGTCTTTTAAATTTTCACACTAAACAGAAGGTGATCCGTCTTACCTCGGCGAGCGCTCTTACCCCGTCTTCCTCTAGGTACAAACGGCTTAAAACGCAACCTTATTACTTCGTGATACTTTGATAAAAAATTTGCTCTTATCTACGAACAGGTGATTGCCTGGAGTTACTCTAAAGCCCAGTGACCCACCGTAATAACACCGGCTACAGGAGTATTCCCGAGTTCCTCGGGCCACTTCTAAAAACTAGATATGTGGGCCAGTGAACTGACAAAAAATCATTTGAATCCGTTAAGAATTCGCTGAGCGGTGAGGGTTTCAGTATTTTTACTTTCACTCAGGCCTATACGAATTACGACACAATGGTTTTAATAGCAATTAACGCTAAGTTTTGTAATCTTCTTCTTCTTCTTACTCTTGGCATTAACGTCCCCACTGGGACAGAGCCGGCTATTCAGCGTACTGTTGTTATGAGCACTTCCACAGTTATTAACTGAGAGCTTTCTTTGCCAAAATTGCCATTTACGCGTTCGTATATCGTGTGGCAGATACGATGATACTCTATGCCCAGGGAAGTCAAGAAAATTTCCATTACGAAAAGATCATGGACCGACTGGGAATCGAACCCGAACACCTTCAGCATGGCTTTGCTTTGTAGCCGCGGACGCCAACCACTCGGCTAAGGAAGGTCCCTAGTTTTGTAATCATCAATGAGGAAATCGGCTCTTCTCTGCAAGATGTTTAAAAATAGATTGAAAGCTATCCGGGGAAAACGTGCAAGCCTTGATTCCTTTAATTTGACGTAGGTTTATATGAATTCTCTAATTTACAGTTTCAACTTTACGTCGTTGGAAGAGAGTTGCTTATACAGTGATTCAGGGTCATAGTTGCAATCATAATCAGAGAAGACACTTTTTAAGAGCTTTTTTTCCGAGGCGATGTCAAAGAATGATTATCACTGCTAACGGAATTTTGCACGAAAGTACGATGTGCACTTGCATAAAATGTTCGATGAAGTATATAGATGACTTACCCGCTGCATATTTTCTTGACGCGACTCTTCAGTTGCTCTCCTTGGAAGAAAGCCACAAAAACAATTTTGTAGATCTCATCTCCCTGAAACACATTAGAAAAAGGAATACATTACCAATTACCAATTGAAGATTTATGATAGGACATTCAAAGAGAAACTACGTTTTATCTAATTAAGAAACAAAAATGTAGAAAATAAAACTTTCCAATTGCAGTCTGGCTCTAAGCCTTTTTTGAAATTATCTGAATTCCGGTATTAAAAGAGGATAACCAAATTAATACTCACTAATTGAGCCAGAGACTAGCCTATAATTCTTGGATGACATGTTTAATAAATGTTTTATATCAGTACATTTTCCTAACAAATGGAAAAATGCACATTTCGTACCATTTTTCCTAAACCAGACAAAAATCCTGCAGAAGCTTCAAGCTATTGTTCAATCAGTTTGCTTTCCTCCATCAGTACATTTTTTGAAAAGGTCATTTTGAACAGAATGATAGTCCACATCGAAGAACATTCAAATTTTGCCTATGAACAGTTCGCATTTCGACATGGGCATTCCACCATTCATCAACTTTTACGTGCAACAAATTTAATTCGTTCCAACAGATCTGAAGGCTATTCTACTGGTCTTGCTCTTCTAGACAAAGAAAAAGCATTCGACAGTGTTTGGCATGAAAGCTTGATTGTAAAATTAAAAAACTTTAATTTTTCAACAAACATTGTTAGAATAATTCAAAGTTATCTGTCAAATCGTACATTTCAGGTTAATTATCAGAATTCCAGGTCTGAAAGACTTCTTGTAAGGCAGCCTTACGGGACCAATATCATACAATGTTTTCACATCTGAATTACCTGAGTTACCTCAGGAATGTCAAAAAACTTTGTTTGCGGATAGCACAGGGACTCCTCAAAAAGACGAAGCCTGTGTGTTATCTGTAGTTTGATTGGAAAAAAAAGTTTGTATATTTTTTCTGTAAGAAATTAAAAAGATGGATATTGGAGTATAACAACAAATATTGTAACAGCTTATTTTGCATCTACAAATGTACAAAAGAAACAGCCACCACATGACCTAATTACAGCCGCATCCTATTTCCCAATCCAACCCATTGCATAAAGCCATCACAAGATACACTGCTCGTCATTTCGAATGGCCTTCCCCCGCGGTTATCTTAACGTTATCTCCCACAAACGCCAACAGCTTGGTACTTACCGTGCGCGGATCGGTGAATGGCTTATCAATGGGTGCTTGACGCAAGAAAACGTTACCACGTGATACGCGCCAAAGCATTCGCTCGAAGCCAATAATGCGCTCACGTGGGATCACTCCAGCAACGAATCCCAGCGGCTTGTTCTCACTGCCGGGATCGCCTCCAGTGGCCTCCAGATTTTGCGCAGCTGACTTGTCGGAGAAAAAGCCCTAATGTGGGGATACGAATAGTTGTCAAAGGGCAATCAAAGACTACAAATTCCCGATCATCCCACCTGAGTTTTCTCCAGTACGCTCCGCAGCTCAGTAAGTTCCATGAAGTTTTGCAGCAGAGCATGGCTATTCTCGGACAGCTCGATGATCTCGTTCTCGGTCTTCTCGAGGGCAGCCTCCAGGTCGATAATCTCCCGAGAGTTGGGCGTACGAGGGATGTTGTCCGAAAGATCTGGCGTGGCGACCTCGTCCTTGGTCAACTCACGGCGGATGTAGCCGATCTTGCGTTCCATCTCCTCGCATCTTCTGATCTCGCTGGTATACTTGCGTTGGAAAACATTTATATCGGTGTTTAGCTGCAAAACACAGGAATTTTTCAAATTTTCATCGATTCTGGGTCATGTGACGGCACTACGAACATCACGAAACTGAGCAATTCCGAGTTCGCCAAGCTCTGCCAGCGACGAGTACGCAGCCTCCGGTTGGATAAGCAGCTGGACCAGGTCCATCTGCTCACTGCGGAACATGGCCCCCATGATTTTGGCCGGATCGGTTTCTTTGCGCTTGATTAACTAATTCACTTTAACGGGCGGTGGTCCACAACTAGGTAAGATACTTTCGAGTGTTCACCTACCAGAGCGAGTTACCGGAGCAAACTAACTGCGAGCTATGTAAGAGACACTCGTCATCAGCTGAACGAGGTTGTTTTATCTTCTTGTCAGTTTTTTTTCTTCATTTCAAATGGCACTTGGTAATGATAAATGAGGCTTATCAAGCTGACGTTTATCAGTTGAATGAGGTATTTCTGTATCACAGCACGGTGACATTGGTGAAAGACTCTTATTGAAAAATCAAAAACGATTTGATAACGCAATAAATTGTCTGGTGCTCATTCTGTTTTCGAGTTTTTATTAATAAAATATTTTTGGACATACCGTTGTCGACAGTGAGAATGGGTCTGAAACGTTTAAGTTGATTATTAGATAATTCTCAACATTTTATTTGCAATAATTGAAAGCTTATGAGAATATTTGCAGATTTTTTAAAGACGTTTTTCTGTTCTGAAAACCATACTTTCAATAATTGAATTAAAATAAGGAACTTCTCTGTAACTTCTTTGAAAGTTCTTGTCTAGTTTTCGCCTCATATTCCATCAGAAACATCTCAAGGAACTTCTTATAGGCATTCTTTCAAAAAGTTGCTCCAACAATTCCTCTAAGTGTTTTCAAAGTGATGCTTTCAGAAACTCTCTTTCTTGTTAAAATGTTTCCATGACTATCATGTGTCTCACTAAAAATTGTAGCAGCATTAATTGCTAGCTAAATTTTCATCAGGCATTAAAAATTAATCATTTTACTCCCAGGTGGAGGCAACACTTTACATTTTTTATTCGAAAAATATATCATATTTTGGCCTAAATCAAATTAACCTCGTTAAATACAAATGAAATGCAAACTTTGACCTCTTTACACAAATTATACTGAAGGTTTCAGTGTTCGATGTCTTCTTCTTTCTGGCGTTACGTCCCCATCGGGACAGAGCATGCTTCTCAGCTTAGTGTTCTTATGATCACATCCACAGTTATTAACTGAGAGCTTACTTTGCCAATGACCATTTTTGCATGTGTATATCGTGTGGCAGGTACGAAGATACTCTATGCTCTGGGAAGTCTAGAAAATTTCCATTACGAAAAGATCCTCGACCGGTGGGATTCGAACCCACGACCCTCAGCTTGATCTTGCTGAATAGCTGCACGTTTACCGCTACGGCTAGCTGGGCCCCCCTTTGTATATGTATCCGTCATTATCACCTCTATGGAAAAAATGAAGTACTTCACACATCAATTAAATACCGCCAAACGGAGCAGTGTTTGATCTTTCGACCTTGTTGCTTGCTCCTCCTCCGATGACCGTAAGGACCGTAAGGCCGGCGCCGTTATTGACTTTTAAATTTTGAGCTTAAGATTTATGCACATTGAGAATGATAAGCTAATCTCAAGCCCCATTCATTAAATCTCAGAGTAACTTCGATTGTTCTAGACAATCACGGAGTAGCAACTACGAATTGTGCGGTCATCTATGCTTATGCATACCATTAAACGGTTTTGATTCCGGGGCTACTTTGGACACTCACGCACATACATTTTAAACTGAGCATGAGCACGAGCATGATTGACCGCCCGTAGTTGCTACTCCGTTATTGCAAGAACTGCTGTACTTACACAGGGAACCAACAGACGCTACTCGGGATCAGTAGCATCCTCAATGTGTAAGTACTGGTGCTCTCATTATTATAATAAACAATACCAGCACCGACTGCGTCCGAATGCAGGTCAATTTAGGAATGGGAGGGAAATGTTGACGTGTTACTTGCTTTACAGAAACCGAGGAGTCCTCTGCACTTCCACAAGAAAACACTGGGAGTTTGGATATGGGAAAGGATTCGTTTTGGTAAACGATAAATATATAATTCGAAATGAATACGTGAGCATATACACGAATGACCGACACTGATAGTGCGGTTACTACGCAAACCGGACACGATACTGATTTCGTTGCTCGCTCGACAGTAGCATACAACAGGTTCAATGTATCAAACTCTACTGACGCGTTTTTTTTTACGTTTTTCACCGGCACACTTCGTTTTTTCTTCCGCGAAACGCAAACCGGACACAATGGATCCGGATTCCGTAGCTCGCCCACAAGGAGCATGCAACAGATTCAACGGATCCAACACTTCTCACTCACGCACATACTTTTTAAACTGCACAAAAACCCTGTTTTTTAAATCATATTAAAAAATCGATAGGAAATACAGTATTGGACAAAACATTTGCAACTTGTTCGATTTTCCATACAAAATTATCATCTTTGGTAGGCTCTCTGTTAGGTTTGGGCATATTTCTATGCACATAAGACATAACTTGACTATTAACATATATTTATGAACGATTTTTCCAATCACGAGTTAAAAATATCTTACTATTCTAATGACACATTGATTTAAAATTTTGGTCAATACAATGCTGAGTAAACTCGCCATGTTTTTTTGAAAAATGTTACAAATTTAAGCAGAAATTATGCATACAAAATTTTAAAAATAATGTTGTAAAAATGTCTGAGAAGTAAAAATAACTCCTTGCCTTTCGAATGCTCATAGAAAGTTTCAATTGAACATGTAATCACAGAGATATTGACAAAATACTTTTGTATGTTTAAGGGGGTGAATCCATACTTTTGTACTGGAGTGTGATCGCGTGGAAAAATTTGCAAATTGTCAAAAACCCACATATTAGGTTTATTGAAATTTAGCTTAATTTGCCTGATCGTTCAATGAAATCACCAACATTTCACAAAATACTGCTATTTTTGGGTTTATTACATTTAACCCTGTTTTGGAAAATTTTTGAGGAAAATTAAGTGTGTATTTTTCGGTAAACATAGGTTTATGATTAGTATAAAGCATGCCTGTCATAAAAGTATCGATGTTTGGTGTTTCGGCCAGCAAAAGTCTGCTCCATACTAGATTCGAATTCTTGCCCTACCGGTGGGATAAAAGTTCGTTTATGACAATGAATTTTAAAATTGCTACAACTTAAAATGGGTTAATATTTTGAAACAAGCTTGTTGTGCAAAATTAAAGCCAATATGTTGAAGTTTTACTTCTTGTTATTTTTTTTCAATTGCTTTTTATTATACAACTAAGGTCGAATTTTGTCCCACCTTACTTTATGGTTCATAATGATTTAGAAATTTTTGTTTTTATCCAAATGCATTTATTTACAAAAAAAAAAAAAACAAATATTTTGAAAATTAGTTGTTTTCAGACAAACTATTTTTTAAAAAAAAAAACTTTATTTTATGAAACGTTGTCACAAATATATGTTTCCTAGTAGAATTATAAAATGAAAATAAAAATGTTTAAAATGGGGTTTTGTGTAATTGAAAATTTGAGTTCTTGATTTGTCGTGAAAAGAAATAGAATAAATTTTAAGTGTATTTTTATTCTAGAAGCTCAAACGGTTCACTACAACTCCTCCATAGAACGTACTCTGAAATCAATAATTACTGAGCTAGAACTTTCCAAATAAATTGGATGCAAAAACTCATAGGCCATTTTACGAACATAAAATGATCGATCTATCTGTGGAAAACACTTATTTGACCATTCCGAAAACATCTGAAAAACTTACTGTAAATCGAAGATGGTCGAGTTCTGTGAATGAACGACTGGCCATGGAATACGATGGTACCCAATGTGAATGCCAATGCTACGGTAATTATTGTGGGCTTCGTAGTCGTGCGGTTTGTGTCACCAGGCATTTAACTCCTTAGTGTGGGTTCAATTCCCGCTTCAGGCCGGAAAACTTTTCATGAGGAATGTTCTCTGTCAGTGTATGCCATTGAGCGTTGCATGCTAGTCCGTTGTCTAGTGTGGTGCTTCCTTCAAAGGGCAAAATTCCCACTAGAAATTAGTCGAAAAGCTATCCTGTCGGCGATGAGGTGGCCTATCAGGAAAACCTTTAGAAGAGAAAGTCAAAGCCTGTACGACGCCCGCCTCGTATGACGAACGATGATCTCCCATCCCTAGTCGGCCAAGGTACAGCGATTTCCGTTACCTGCTTGGTGTGGCTAGCAAGAAAGCGTCCTTGCAGCAAGCAGCAGCAGTCCAGCCGCGGCTCATAGCGATGGGTCTCAACCGAAACACGAAAAAACGGAATTTATTTATTTTTTTTAATGTAATATAAATATTTTTTGTGAAATTTTATATTTTTCCTGCAAAGTTTAAATCTTTAGCTTTCATTTCGTTCAAAAAGATTGAAAATCGGTTCAACGGTTCAAAAGTTATATTTTTTTTAAAATTTTGCAAAATCACCATTTTTTTGTTCACTTTATTTTGACAATGATCACCCTAATAAAAAAAACAAAAACACGTATATCCTTATTTCGGATTAGGAACAACGTAGCAAATTTTCACGGAATTCGGTGATCCACTAGATCGGTTTTTCATGGAATGGCTGTACCTATATCGATGCGAAAACTGTATCACTATTATTGTACATATATATAGTGCACAACCCAATAAGTGTTCAGTTCAATCGGTTCACTAAAACTAGAGATTTACTTCTGCAAAGTTTTGATGAAAATTGTTAGAGTGAGACAAAAGAGAGTGAAAATAGCACGGTCTCCCGTGTCACCTTAATTTTACATAAAATAAGAAAACATTCAAGGTGTCCCGCTTTCGAAGCGTCCGGCAATTCGATGCAAAACGGTACCATTGAAGCATGCCTATCCTTTGTCTAGTGTTAAGTTACAGTCTGTGCAGATGGCTGCTTCTTTTTTTTTTAATTCGTTTTGGGATTCTAACCCGGCACCCTCGGCATAGTCTATGCGTTTAACGCAATGCCTGTTTGAGTAACCCAAAAAATAAAGTGTCGATCCAAGTATCGGGGGCAGTCCATTACAAAGCGCAACAAAAATGACATTTTAGCGTGTCTCAATGATCAAATTATGTGTCTCTAGTAGATTAGGGGTTGCTGAATCTGATGCCGTCCTCAGAAATTTCCCAGCACGTCTTTTTTTTTTGCTACAGGTCGCCAAGGTTGTATAAAACATTAGTTTTATTGATGTTTACCTAAAATTTGAAGTATATTTTATCAAACTTTTTTGTGATCTCATCAACCAAGTAGGCCAAAGAGGACTTTAACTTTCGTTTTAGATATATTTTGGTTGAAATTTCACGACTAAATGTAGATTAAACCAACTTTTTCAACGTGCTGGTAGTCTTCATACAAAATTCTTCGTTTCTCTTATATGGGAAAATACAATACTTTTCTAAACCATCAAAAAATAACTTTTCCGCATCAAAAGTATTATAATTTTTGATGATAAGTATTGATATACACATAAAGTTTGAAGTCTGTGGCAAATTAGGCAAATAAATTGCCTTACAAGATGGCAAACTTGCATGCAAGTTGGCTAAAATAGTCAATTTTTGCATTTTCAACCACCAATATCTCAAAGACTAGACGTGCTATGATATTTCTGTAAGCGGCAATGGATTCAGCAACCCTTAATTAAGTAAATAGAGGTATTTTGATGCTGGAGACAAAAAAGTGTTCCGCAGTGTTATTTATGTGAGACAATTTTGGTCCCACCATAGTAAGATTGTTTGAATTGAAAACAATTTGTATGGCGCGTAAGAAACTCTAAACTAACTCCCTCCTCCCATAAGTCCTTACGAAATGATGAGAAATTTTAAATGAAAATGTGTTCACTGTATTCTATTCTCTAACCGAAACACGGTAAACACATTTTCAACAGAAAAACTGCTTTTGAAGTTTCGATGACTACGATGACGGGTCGTTGAACGTTAAATTCTGCTGGTCGCTAGTGACTCATTTTGTTGTGACTGTAAAGTATGATAAAAGGCCAAATTCTTTAAATGTTTGATAATAGCTTCTATTGACAATACTCGTTAAGATACGATAAGCAGTCATCCAGCGTAAACATAAATTATTTGATTCACATGGTTGATGATGATTAGGAACTGCGCGATACGAGTTGCTTATCGGTATTACAAAAAATCGAAAGTAGGTGGTTTGCTTAATGCCAAAAAGCCACTCACAGGCATTAGTTGTAATACACTGCGAGTAGCAATCGCTGTATCAGTCCATCATGGAGATTGTACTAACAAGATAAGAGTCATTTGTACAATGCTTGGTTATCTAACGCGATTTGCCTCGTGACGGTTTTATGAACAGGGCCAGTCATGAGTGTTGCTGCTGCTTTAATTTATTTTAATCCTCGTTTCCACTCATTAAGATTTCACAGCGATCTCCAATCCATAGGCCATTTCGAAAATGAAATCCTATGATGTACGGTAAACCCGCGCAGGTTGAAACATCATTTAAGCGAAATCCGAGATTCATTTTAATTATTATCGTTCTCTCATAGCAGAAGCAGCACCAGAGCATACATCGCACGCAACTGGATGGTGGCACAAATCATATCTATCTAGCGAGCCACTCGTGCGTGACAGCATGGGTGTAGCTAGGTTTTCAATCAGGGGATGAGTGACCTTAAAAGTTCATTCAAGAGTTTTACCCCAATATGATCATTATACATCACCTCTGCTCTGCACTATTTTTGTGGAATATATCTCCCTTTTCCCACTTTATAGTCAATACATTAGGGGCATTCCTCCATTTACTAAGTAAGGCAATTTTCGGGATAATTCAACCCTCCTCCCTCATGATAATATTTTACATAAGAAAAATAATACAAATTATGTAGCACGTTAGAATCTCAGTATGATTTGTATCTAGCCCCTTTACAAGCCTTTTTTTTTGACAGCACTAGTCTATGGAAATTATGAAAAAAAAAAATTGTTTACTTAAAATGTCAACATTAACAATGCCCCCTCCTGGCTATGCCCATGCCTACCAGGGATGTGCATTCCCGGCTGAGCAATGAGCAACGCAACGCCGCTCTAATTAAGAAGAGATCATACATAAACACAAAGCGGCAGCTGATGCCATTTTCATCGAGACGCGTGCCGTTGCGTTTATATAATAATTAATTCATTTGTATTTTAGTTATGTGTGAATGTTCGATATTGAATTGTTCATCAGATGAGTGCAATATTGTGCAATGATTGGTTTTCCTCGTAACAAGCACCAGTACGGAATTTTCATTACAGTAATTATTTCGAAGAATTGCAATAAATTAGATAAGCTCTGTTTGATGATTGTAAACAAATGGAACACTAGTTTGAGGAACAAAACAAGTTCGTCTTGCACTATAATCATGTACAATTCATAGTTGATATTCCATAATTGACCAGAACAATCGAAAAAGCACAATGAATCAATGGATGTAGCATGAGATTAGCTCACTAACTTTAATGACCATTTTCATTAAAGACACCAAATAACGGTCATCGAGGAAGGGGAAGATTGTGAATGTGACATCCACACCAAAGTTATTTTTTATTTGGCATGTGTCATAGATACTTATTTTCATTTGACCAATCTATTAAATTTTCGACATCCTTGAGGTAGCTCCGGTAACTCAGTTATGAAAATATTGTATAATATTAGCCCCAAAATACTGCCTTGTGGAATAATACCTCTTACAGGAAGGCTTTCAGACTTGAAATTCTGATAATTAACCTGAAGTTCACGATTTGGCAGATAATTTTGAATGTATGTTGGAAAATTCAAGTTTTTTATTTTACAATCAAGGCTTCATGCCAAACAGTGTCGAATGCTTTTTCTATACCTAGAAGAGCAGACCAATAGAATAGCCTTCAGATTTATTGGAACGAATCAAAATTTTTACACGTAAAAGTTGATGAGTGGTCGAATGTCCATTTTGGAATCCGAACTGTTAATTGGCAAAAATTTATGTGGACCACCATTCTGTTCAAAACGACCTTCCCGAAAAGTTTACTGATGGAGGAAAGCAAACTGATTGGACGAAGGCTGGGAGCTTCTGCAGGATTTTTGTACGGTTTTTGAAATTGGTACAACCTTGCCATATTTCCATTTGTCTGGAAAATATGCCAATTGAAAACAATTGTTAAATACATCAACCAAGAATGGTAAGCTGCTTTCTGGAAGTTCTTGATGAGGATGTAAAAAATTCCAAAAACAGTCTCCCCAGGAATTTTCTAAAACGTTTTCTTGATTAAGAATGCCTTTGAAGTGAATATCTTGATTATTAATTGGACAAGTGAGTCCCATTTCTGTTCTTCCATAAAATAAATTCTAAAAATGACTTGTAAGAAATTTATAATGTTTCAAAATTCCCCAGACAACCAGAAATCGCATGAAGGCTCACGTTATAACTCGTTTATTCATACTAATTACATCAAACTCGCAAAACACCGTGGATAAACTCGTCAGATTGATGAGTTTCCTCGCATAAAACATTTTTTTCTAAGTTCATTTGTACATTTTGTTTCGTCTCGTACAATTGTACAAAGTAAGTCGAATCAATCCGTAGCAGCTGTCAAATCAACATTTGTTATCATAAGTTAAGTCGCATAATATCACAGGTAAGTTCGGTAGAATATTTATACACTCGCATTGTATGTTATTATCCATCACATAATATATGCACGCATATTGCCTCCACTTTTGTACGTAGAAGGCCTTTTCGCGACATCTTATAAGTGAAAATTTGCACATACAAAGCCTCCAGGTGATTTCGTTATACGTACATTTTGGTTGTCTGGGTCTTTTTTATTGCTTGATAAGAAGCTGAGATAGTATTGTATTGCATATTGTGATCGAATTACGATTAAACCTTGCAAAAATTAATCAGAGCATTCTTTTTTTTTTGGCTTGGTCACATTTCAGTTCTCGACGTCTAATTTATTCATACACTGTGGCACAGTGACATTATCTACCGCCATAGGCTAAGTGAGACATACTAGCACACTGAGTGCATGAAGCATATCGCGTGTGTCGAGGAGTGTTAGTTCCCGCATTCATGCGGCTTTGCTTCGACCGAACATCAGCATTCAATATAAGGCAGTCAGGAGCGATGAGGCTCAGGCAGCCGTGCATGCGTCATTATAATTTCATTAAATAATTAAAATTGATTATTTTCAAAAGCAATAACAATTATCATTGCTTTTAAATTTCAATTTTCGACATGCGCCTGTCACGAGAAACGTGATCCAATATGCGTGGACAATATTTGTTGCTAATTAAAACTCAGCTGGAAGATGCAGTTCAGCTCAAGAGAAGCGCTACGAAACGGATCCCCGATTATGCGATTATCAGTGCACGAATAAAGCGAATGACTCCATACCATTACTCCGAACGCAATTACCCCGAATGAGCCGTTACTGTGCATTATAAGCGAACTATAGCTCATATTTGAGAGAAAAGTTTTAATTTAAGTTAAATTTTGAGAATTAATACTTTCTTAACCTTCATTAGTCCCTAACAAAAAGTTACAAATTGTCACTTAGGGCCGATATCTTCACCTTCGCCTTAAACCTAGTTCAACAATATTGGTAAACGTGGTTTACCGGTTAAGCGAAGGTGAAGGAATCGGCCCTTACGGTCACATGTCTAGCTTCGAAGTCCAGGAGGTTGGCCAATCTAGACAATCCGATCACATTTCAAGTGTGTGCTAGAATAAGGGCGTAAGTTGCATAATCGATTTCCCTTCATCGATCCTCTCTTCTGTAAATAAAGGTGACAAGATGCGGATTTGTCAGCATTTTTTCACCTCAGGATGCAAGATTGCATTGCTGCCTAACGTTCTGAAGGGAAAAAAAAATGCGAACAAACCCATTTCTTGTCACCTTTATTCACAGAAGAGAGGATCGATGAAGAGAAATCGATCATGCAACTTACGCCCTTATTCTAGCTCACGCTTGATTTATCTGGTTTATGCTTCAAAACCCAATGAATGTTTTTTTTTATGTTTGGATCTCTTTGCCAAAAGGATGAATGAATAGTTATTATGCTTCTTCTGGAATGGCCACCGGAAAACCCGTATTATGGAACCACTAAGTTTCAACTACAAAACTAGGCATGCAACCGCTCAATCTTCATGATTTTGAATACATATGACTTTTTTTTTTGTTCAAGTATAGATAAATGACCACTTTGGTTATTATTGACCACCGTAATAAACCAGGAATGACCACTGCTGAAACCCGTATAAAGAGACATTATAGTTTTTGTACCAAAACTAGGCATTCAACGCCTCAATCTTTTTTTTTTTTTGAGCATTTGACCAATCTCTCACAATAATGAATGCATGAGCACTCTGTCTCATTGTAGCCACCGAAATAACCTAGAAATGACCACCGGAGAAATCCATATAATGGGTTATTTATATTTTTCTTTTTAAACTAGGCATTCGATGGCTCAATCTTTCTGTTTACTTGAGCATTTGACTCATCTTACACAACAATGAGTGCATGACCAGTATGAACATTTGCGGCCACAGCAATAACCCAGGAATGACCTCCGGAGAAATCCTTATAGTCCATTTCATATTTTGTACTCTATCTAGGCATTTTGCAGGCGTTTGCTCTAATTGCCTGCAAAACTGCATTTATCAAACCATTGTCCGTCGTAGAAAACCTGTCTAAATTTACCCAAAATTTCGTGTAGAAATCTACCTCCGTCAAGATGCGTGGACACTCGTCTTGCGAAACAGGCTCCAACAGGTAACAAAAAGGACGACTTACTTTACTTGGCTCTACGACCTTCAAGACATGACCTGAGCCACAATGTTACGCCAACTAACTCGTTCCATGGCTGCTAGCCTCCAGTTCCTCGATCGTCCCACACTTCCAAGATCCTGCTCCACTTGGTCAAACCACCTAGCTCGTTGCGCTCCCCTTCGTCTTGTACCGGCCGGATTTGAGGGGAACATCATTTTTGCGGGATTGTTTTCCGGCATTCTCACAATATGCCCCGCCCATCGTACCCTTCCAGCTTTGGCGACTTTCTGGATACTGGGTTCACCGTAGAGTTGCGCAAGCTCGTGGTTCATTCTTCTCCTCCATACGCCGTTCTCACTTACTCCGCCAAAGATCGTCCTAAACACACGTCGTTCAAAAACTTCTAGCGCTTGCAGGTTCGTCTTGACCATTGTCCACGTCTCATGCCCGTAGGAGACTACCGGTTTTATCAGCGTACACTTAGTACGGAAGTAAAGTTTACTGGACCACAAGCTCTTGTGGAGCACGACTTCCGGCAATGATACGTCTTCGAATTTCTCTGCTGCAGTTGTTATCCGACGTTAATTGATAGACTATTTTGTCCACCACCTCGAATTCATCTCCGTCGATTATCACACGTCTGCAAATGCGAGCTCTATCGCTTTTGGTTCCTCCAGTCGGCATATATTTCGTCTTCGACGTATTTACCGCCAATCCAACCCGGTCTGCTTTTCGTTTCAGCCTGGTATACTGTTCAGCAACCACCTGGAACGTTCTTCCGACAATGTTCACGTCCTCAGCGAAACAGATTAATTGGCTGGATTTATTTAAGATTGTGCCCCGCATGTAGAAGCCCGTCCGTTTTGTAACACGTTCTAGCGCAATATTGAACAGGAGGCAGGAGAGACTATAGCCTTGTCGAAGTCCTTTGCGTGTTTCAAACGAGTCCGATAACGCACCCGATATCTTTACACAACACTGTACGCTATTCTTGATCAGTCTAATCAGTTTCCCGGGAAAACCATTATCGTCCATTAGTTTCCATAGCTCTTCGTGGTCGTTGGTATCACAGGCCGCTTTGAAATCGATGAATAGATGGTGCGTAGGGACTTGATATTCTCGACAACATAAAGATTTGGTCCGTTGTCGACCGCTCGTCCACAAAACCGGCTTGATAACATCCCACAAACCTGCTTGCTAGCGGCGATTGGCGGCGGAAGATGATCTGGGAAAGCGCTTTATAGACTGCGTTGCGAATGTTTATCGCTCGATAGTTTCCACATTCTAACTTGTCACCCATTTTATATATCGGGTATATAACTCCCTCCTTCCACTCCTCCGGTAGCTGTTTTGTACCCCAGATCTTGGCTATCAATTGGTGCTGACAAGTAGCCAAACTGTCCGGGCCCATTTTAATAAGTTCCGCTCCAATTCCATCCTTTCCAGCTGCTTTGTTGTTCTTGAGTTGTTTGATAGAATCCTTGACTTCACCTATTGTGGGAGTTGGCACGTCTCCCTCATCCGCCGTACTGATGATGCCATTTCTCCTGCTGCCTTGGTCTTCCTCCTCTACTCCATTCAGGTGTTCATCGTAGTGCTGCTTCTACCTTTTAAACAGTTCACGTTCGTTCGTTAAAATACCTCCATCTTTATCCTGGCACATTTCGGTTCGCGGCACAAAGCCACTCCAGTTCTTCTAGGCGGCGCTTTATATCCCGGAATAGATGGGTTTGCTTTCTTCGCTTCTGTTTGTATCGTTCCACGTTTTGACGGGTGCCTTACTGCAGCACAATCGTCCGCGCTGTATTCTTCTCGGTCAAAACCGTCTGACACTCCTCGTCGGACCAACCGTTCCGTCGATTTCCTTCCACGTTCCTGGGTTGCCACCTTCCGCTGCGTTGTCGATGGCTGTTTTGACACTACTCCAACAGTCCTCAAGAGGGGCTTCGGTGAGCTAACCCTCTTCCGGCAACGCTGCTTCAAGGCTTTGCGCGTAGTCAGTTGCGACTTCGGGTAGCTTGGGTCGTTCCAGATTGTACCGTGGAGGGCGTCGGTACCGAGTGTTGTTCACAACGGAAAATCTTTGGCGCCCTTCAACCATCACAAGGTAGTGGTCCGAATCAATGTTCGCGCCGCGATTGGTTCTGACGTCGATAATGTTCGGGAAGTGTCTTCCAGCAATCAAAACGTGGCTGATTTGCGATTCAGTCTGTTGGGGTGATCTCAAGGCGTACCGTTACGGTATACTGTGCTGGAAGTAGGTACTACGTATGGCCATGTTCTTGGAGCCGGCGAAATCAATCAGTCTAAGGCCGTTTTCGTTCGTAAGCTGGTGAGCGCTGAACTTCTCGAAAATTGGTCTGAATTCCTCCTCCTGGCCAACCTGAGCGTTGAGGTCTCGGATAACGATTGGCTTGGGCAGCTGTCGTATTCACGTTCCAGCTCATCGTTACTTGCTAGGTGAGGGTGCACATTGATTATGCTGATATTGAAGAAATGAACTTTGATCCATAACTTGCACATTAGAGTGATGCAAATTTTGAAATTTGAGCTCCCCTATGCTAAAACGATTTTAATTATGGTAAATAGCTTCTTCCCAAAGTTTGAAGTGATTCGGAAGAAATTTGACTGTGCACACGCCATTTGAAGTTTATATGGAGATTACTATGGAAAACGCCAATCTTTTGTGTTCAGCCCTCTATCTCTTCGTCATAACATTTTATGAAAAAGTGAACACACTCATCTCATGTGAAAACTTCCCAGCTACAACTTTGCCGAAGACCACTTTTTGATTGGACGTCTGGATAAATTGTTATTCATAATCATAAAGTTGATTTGCCTTCAGAAAGCTTCACCAACTATTCGGCAGGCAACAGTGGTGCTCCTGGCGGGAAGAATAGATCAAAGTAATCCAGGCTACTATGTTCTATAGCCAAAAAGCAGTGTTGCTCTGAAAGTAATTGAATGATCATCTAAGCATGGTTTAGACTTTGGAATCAAGAATAGCAAATTATCCTTACGTCGCATCAAAATGTGGTCTTCAGCAAAGTTGTAGCTGGGAAGTTTACACATGAGATGAATGTGTTCACTTTTTCATAAAATGTTATGACGAAGATATAGAGGGCTGAACACAAAAGATTGGAGTTTTCCATAGTAATCTCCATATAAACTTCAAACAGCGTGTGCACAATCAAATTTCTTCCGAATCTCTTCAAATTTTGAGAGGATCATTTTCATCATAATTGACATCGTTTAAGCATGGGGAAGCAAAACTTCAAAATTTGCATCAGTCTATTGCACATTCTGTTGTCGATTGGCCACCATCCAATCACGCGCCTTTGCATGCCTATCACGATAAAAGCTGTGCCCAGCTCATGTCTGTTGCCACGGCTCTGATAGATCTTATAACCATCTCTTTATGTATGTACCGTCGACCCTTTCCAGCAAACCTCCTTCAGCGCTACGATGTTGAACTTAATAATTGCGGGAACTTCCCAAGAAATTGAAAGACCTACAGTTCCATGGTCCGAGTGTCCAATCGTTAGTCCGTTTTCGATACCTGGGTCTTTGCTGATTGATCCGGTGCTAATTTACATTGTATGCTTCCTATACTGATGATTTTTTTACGGCTGGCTTGTAATGCCTGCAACAACCCCCTGTCTCGCCGGAGGACTATCGTGCACAGCACTGATTAGAGTCCCCAATTTGTCATGCAAGTTGAAAATGGCGCTGAACTGACAACTGTTACATGAACCACATGGTAATAAAAATAACAATATGTTTAGTACTAAATACATTCTTTGTCATTGTATCTTCAACATTCAAGAAGAATACCCCCATGAAAAACTTTTCCTAGTTGAGCTATCACGAAACGCCCCACTTACCCCGGATTCTCACTTGCCCCGGGGTACCTTATACGAAACTATGAACTGTAGGTACACATGTGTCTGGTAACCTTTTTGTTAATTCTGTTTTGATTCTGCGTTTCGTTTCATGGCATTCCGTATCGCTTTGTTCCGTTCCAACGGAACGTTCGGGTAAATGACCTATTCGGGGTAATGGCGTTCACGGCAGTGCCATAGAGTGTAGCCAACTGACATAATTTTCTTCCACACAAGCACTATTCTGCTCCCGAATCAGTCGATATGCTGGTTTTAATCAATCAGACCAGTTTCGATACCGTGAAATACGTCTTCATTTCGTCGTCTCTCGGTACAATGCGGGACGGTCCAGCGACATAGGACACTGGAGAATTGGATTGAAAGCTGTCTTCATTTTCGTTATCTCTGTCGCATTGGGACGCATATGTTTGCTATTTCGGGTAGGGATGGTGATGGTCGTAGATCTACTAGGCTTCTAGTTGGAAGAAGTGTGACTGTGGATTTTACCTTTTCGTCACTAAGTATGAAAACGTTGACACCCCTCCTGAAGTGGGCACACCAACATAAACGCTGCATTGTGTGGAGAGAAAGAGGATTCGATTCCGTCACATGTGGGATTCGGTTCGAATCTAATCAAACACAATCCGTGTTTCACGTTTCAGAAGGAATTCACGTATGATAAGGTTAGAGAGATTGACAAGAATGAGAAAGTCCCCCGGTGCAAAGATGGTGAAATAGGGATGGTTGTAGGGAAACAGCACCGAGTTCCAGAACAAGTTTACGTATCTATTGGAGGAGATGAACAACTTGGAGAATTAAGGAACGGAATTGATTCGGGAGAGTATTCAATCAATCTGCTTCTGATCCGGATTCGCAGTTGTGAGAAGATTTGGTGGTGTCTGTCATTGATGGCATTGGAATTGAATGTAAGTCTTGCTTTGAAGAAATGCAGTAGAATAGAAATCCATCAGTTTAAACTGAATTGGCATTGATGAGTTCGATCACGGTGTTATATATAAACGAGTCAGTTGAGTTTCAATTTCTTGGGGTACATTCGAAATCCACTGACGACAGATGCTGGTTATAAATTTAAAAAATGTTTTAACCCAAATATACAAGAACCACATTTATCGTTGCAATAGAGGATTGCAAAGATTTATATCGAATAAAATTATCAAGAATTTTATTCGATATTTATTCCAATATTTCAATGTTGGATATTCAATGACCCTCACCACCCTTTACCAAGGAAGGAGCTTCAGAATCATTTTCAAAATTTTATTTTAAATCCTGTGCAGAGCCTTTTTCTTGGTAATACAACAGCTAGTCCATATTGGTACAGCATACAACATGGCCAGCTCAAACATTTGATTAAAGATCAAAGATTTTTCTTAAAACATAGTTTTGATTTTCTAATAAAACGTGGATACATACATTTTAGATATTTGTTATATTTGGCTTGAATGCCCTCAATGTACTTGTTCAAAGTTGATTTTTTATCTCGCACTTATCTTCATCTGACCAATTAATTCGAACTCCTCTCATCGTGACAACATGTTTACTTGAAGGTTTCAAATAAAGAGCTTTTGGTTTATGTGGGAATATTATTAGTTGAGTTTTGGAAGCATTAAGAGAAATGCTTCATCTATGCAAGTTCTTCTTCTTGGCGTTGACGTCGTCACTGGGACAGAGCCTGCTTCTCAGCTTAGTGTTCTTATGAGCACTTCCACAGTTATTAACTGAGAGTTTTCTTTGCCAAGGTTGCCATTTTCGCATTCGTATATCGTGTGGCAGGTTCGATGATACTATATGCACAGGGAAGTCAAGGAAATTTCCATTACGAAAATATCCTGGACCGAGCGGGAATCGTTCCCAGACCCCTTCAGCATGGCTTTGCTTTGTAATCGCGGACTCTAACCACTCGGCTAAGGAAGGCCCCAAATGGTATAATACTAAATTCGGTTTTTCGTTTATTTATGAGTATTCCACAAAACAGCTCGAAGATTTATTATCATCATGTAATATTTGCTTTGAATTGATCTAGAAATTTTAAATGGAAACTTTTACCCCACTCGAACTTTTTCCCCACTTTACACAATAAAAAAGCGTCTTCTATGATTTCAATTCAAGAATATTAAAAATTATTTCATAATTTATTGAGCGACTAAATTTTAATTATTGAATAGTAGCAGGACATGATTGCTCATTCTGCATTATTCATTTCAACAAATATTTTATTTTCGCATCCGTCACTACGAAGAGTCTGAAATGAACAAGAGTTTGTCTGCTCTTTTTCACGAAAGCAATTACTTTGACGAGTACTTAACAGGTTTTCTCCATAAGTAACACTCTATATTTCACAACAGCCATGTTTCTCGCGTAAACTTATTTGAAATATTAAATTAACCTCAACCGGAAACTTTTCTCATCATTGAAATTTTAATTGGAAAAAATAATTCCCCAAGCCGAATTACTTTGATCATTTTCTCACACTTCTCCGCCAGCTTTTCATCTTCCATTCATAATGGAGCACTGAGATCGTTGTGTCGGCAAATTGACACCTCTCCATTGCATCTCTGTTTGCAACTCTGCACTACAAAACTGTTAATAGTTTTTCCAATGCTCAACACAGTGAATGGGAAATAAGTTTCTCCGTTTACGTCGCTTGTGCACATGAAAGCAACTGCACAAACCGCATATTTTTCGAAGTCAACGTAATCGCTCACGGAACAAGAAATCTTGTTTGATTGAACCACCGAATCTGATTATGTACTTTTCCTATACATTTTTCACATGATTGAAACTGTACGATGACGGATCCATCCTTAGCCGGGTGGCTAGAATCTAAAAAATAAGCAAAGTCATGCTGAATGTGTCTGTGTTCGATTCCCGGTCAGCCCAGGATCTTTTCGTAATGGAAATCTCTTTGACTTCCCTGGGCATAAATATCATCGAACCTGCTGCCACACGATATACGAATGCGAAAATGGCACAATTGGCAAAGAAAGCTCTTAGCTAAAAACTGTGGAAGTGCTTATAAGAACACTAAGCTAAGAAGCAGGCTCTGTCCCAGTGGGGACGTAATTCCAAGAAGAAAATGACGAATCCTTGAACTATAATCGTTTTTGCGTGTTTTTCGTGAATGATCGTTATTTTTTTACGTGATACCAGAGCTTTTCTACTCAAATCGGTCTAGCAATACCTCACCTTCATTACCATAGCATTTCGTCCGCTTTCAACAGAAGATTTTTTCACCTCAGCAGCACCCGGCCGATTGGAGTCGCAAAGGATCACTTCTCTCCGAGGCATTCTATCAACGCTTTTCTATTCTCCCTCCTCATTTGGGTTGTGAAACACGCCTTCACGGGTTGCTGAACTGAAAGGAAGGACGCGAATGGTGGTATTCATGTACGATGGAAAGTTACACCTTGCTGCTCAGTTATACCCTGTTAACTCTGTGAAAGGCCACAGTGCACAAAATCCGCAGGAAGATTCTCTTGTCATCATTGTGTCTGCGTGTTGAGATGGGTGCCATGGTTGACTCAGTCTATCCAAAGCATATCAACACCGACAATGAAAAAAAGCTACTAACTACAAAACGTATCACGCTGTTTTAATGCATTTGAATTGCTGCTAGGGTGCCGGTGCCATTAGTGGACTACCTAAGCTATAAAAAATCATAACAAAATAACGAAAAGTCCTAACAGAGATCTTTTGGTGTCAATAGAAAGATTTTTACCTCTACTATATGGGAAAAATATAAAAAGAGTGATAAAACTAATTGTTTAACATAAAATCGCTTGAGCCCCTATTGGTACACGTGTTCCAGTAGTTGCGCTAGTGCTCCAGTAGTAGACGTTCGGGAATGATACAAGGAATTTTAAACAAAATGGTAAATTTTTACATAGGTTTAACATTTTTCCCTCGCAACAACTAATATCTTTCAAATGAACCATAAAGATCATCTCTGGGACTTTTCTTCATTCTAATACATCCATTTGAAAAACTGCTTTCAACCGTTGATCCACTACTGGAACACGTCGGCTACTATTGGTGCAAGGGAGCCAATTTTTTACGTAAACTTAATTATTTATATGACTTTTTGATTTTGATTTCCCCAACTCCAACCAACATCAAGGACAAATCTAACACCGACCCTCTCAACAACGTAATCCCCAATCCAGTAAGCCCTGCCACTAAAACCATAGCAATCGATGATTCCTCTCACGATCTAAACTCTGATGTCTCGTCCAACTCAAGTAGCAGCCCTAATCAAAACCTACTCAGCCATAACAGTACCCCCAGACCCTCCCCTAAAACCCCTGTACAGAGCGAAAATATACCCAAAGCCCCACTGCGTGCGGTATCTCCTGGTTCTGCCAACAAGCGAACCTTAAGAGACATCTCACCCGACAGAGTTATAAACGCACAAAACGTTTCGAAACAACAGCGGCGGTCACTTCCCAGAAGCGGCCATGTCAAAAAGTCTTAATTGCTTTCCCCGCAAAAAACATAACTCAGACGATGACCGATCCCTGTACAACGCCCGAACACAACAGCAATACCGCCAACAACGATAAGCCTTTTTCGAACATTGCACCGGACAGTCGAGGCACCTTTGGACCGGAAGTAAAACCCCAACCGGAACCTCAGGACCGACCTCGGCGTTCGAGCTGCGAGACGAACGAAAATCTAATCAGAAACAGTGCCTCGGGTAGCCGGAGCACCGGAAGACCGGAAGTCATGCCCCCACCGGAACGGCCGGAGCGACTTCGGTGCCCGATGGACGAAGATGCAATTAATGCGAAGAAAAATCCAACGATATCCCCTGGTAGCTGGAGACCCGACAGTGCGGACGTCCTTCCCACACCGGAACTGGCGAACCACCTCCAGCGCCGGAGGGAAGTTGAAGGAGGGACGGACAAAGGTCAACCAACCTATTCCCCTCAGGACGACGAGGAAAGTGAAGCCTTAGTTATTGTCGGGACGCACAAGGGGAGTAATCCTCGTACCCCAAAGGACTCCGTGGGAAGCAAGTCGTATGCAGCTCACAGCAACCCTCGAAACAGCACTCCTGGGCACCCCGAGCACCTCAACTCGGGCGGTAAGTCCCATCACGCTATTCCCCATCCCATTGTATCAAATCCCCCAGCGGAAAGTTCACCGTCATCTTCCATCGATGGATCTCTGTCTTTCGCTGCTCCCGCAACGAATGCCCTACCAATTCATTTACCTGCAAATCAGGTCCCTTCGTTCCAAAGGCAGTCCAGGCACCGTTATGGCAGCAGACCCTACAGACAAACTTCGTACAATCGTAGCCGTGGCTCATCGATTTCCGAAACCTATCATCCTACGCCTGCACTCCCAAAGCCAGTCAACATCTTACTTCAGTGGAATATCAACGGTTTTTTTAATAACCTCGCGAACCTGGAGCTTCTCACAAGTTCAACTACACCATGGTGCTTAGCTCTGCAAGAAGTGAACAGGGTCACAACCGAACAGCTTAGTCGATCTCTTCGTGGCCAATACCGTTGGGCCCTCTTTCGAGGTACCAACCTAAGGCATTCCGTTGCAGTCGGAGTCTTAGCCTCAATTCCTTTTGAAGTCCTTAGGCTCGAAACCGACCTTCCAGCCGTTGGAGTGCGTCTCCATGGACCATTCAACATCAGTGTAGTAAACATCTATATTCCCTGTGGTGCCCAACCAAATCTTCAAGAACAGCTCCATAGACTCCTTGAAGCAACACCAGATCCAGTTCTGCTAGTTGGTGACATGAATGCCCACCATCCAATATGGGGCGGGCAACGCACTGATAATCGAGGAACCTCTCTACTACATGTCTTTGAAGAACACGATCTCATTGTCCTCAACAATGGATCAAATACCTTTCTCAAAGGAAACTCCGCATCGGCTATTGACCTGGCTGCGGCTAGCCGGTCCTGTACTAATCGATTCCATTGGAATGTTGACTCCGACCTTCATGGTAGTGATCATTACCCTATTCACATTGCTACCAACGTCGCTCCACCGGCGACCACTCGTCGTCCAAGATGGTTATATGAAAAAGCCGATTGGGATAACTACGAACAAACTTTCCGGAATTCATCTAGGGGTCGCGAATCTGCCCATTTGCAAGAGCTCACTGACATTATTAACAAAGCTGCCAAGTCCTCCATACCCCGCAGCAGTAACCAATCGGGTCGCAAAGCACTACATTGGTGGACCGATCACACTCGGATAGCGGTAAAGGCCAGAAGGAAAGCATTACGCGCCGTCAAACGTATTCCCATAGGCGATCCTAGCAGGGAGAATGCTTTGAACTTATACCGAAGCCGGCACAATGAATGCAAAAAGATCATTGCAGACGCCAAACGCAATAGTTGGGAGAACTTTCTGGATAGCATAAACGCATCACAAACTTCATCTGCCCTCTGGACTCGAGTAAATGCCCTCAGTGGCAAAAGAAAGACAAAGCCTCTGACTCTCCGTATTGAAAACTCGCACATCTCTGACCCCTCAACGGTAGCTAGATCCTCGGCGAATACTTCGCCAGCTTGGCTAGTGTAGATAGCTATACCGATAGCTTCAAGCGTCGTATGCAGCCCACCATCAGCTCAGTCCCTACCTTTCCCGTTCCTGATGACCCAGAAAACTTGTTGATAAACCAACCATTTTCAATTAGTGAGCTTCTTTTCGCACTCAAATGTTGTACCGGAAAATCTGCCGGCCCGGACGGCATTGGTTACCCACTTATAAAAAACCTTCCTCCTTCGGGTAAGTTGCAGCTATTAGAACTTATGAACAAATATTGGCTCACTGACACCTTCCCCCCGGAATGGCGGGAAAGTCTCGTGGTTCCCATTCCAAAGAGTAATGCAGAAACCCACGACCCATCCAAATACCGACCGATTGCTCTAACCTGCTGCATGTGCAAGGTGATGGAACGGATGGTTAACCGGAGGCTGAAACAATTTTTGGAGTCCCAAGACTTGTTGGATCATCGGCAACACGCCTTCCGAGCTGGGCATGGAACAAGCACTTACTTTGCCCAACTTGGCGACGTCTTACACACAGCGCAGTCGGAAGGCTTACACACCGAAATTGTCTCATTGGACCTGTCCAAGGCCTTCAATCGAACATGGACCCCGCTAGTGCTACGTCAGCTAGTTGAATGGAAACTATCGGGTCACATTCTGCGATTTGTCCAAAACTTCTTATCTGAGCGATCTTTCCGAGTCATTGTTGGAGACTACCTATCCGACTCCTTTCCCGAAGAGACCGGCGTGCCACAGGGGTCCGTTATAGCTGTCACACTATTCTTGATAGCAATGAACAGCGTTTTTCTTACCTTACCGAAAGGAATCTATGTATTCGTATACGCTGACGACATACTCATTGTCGTCTCCGGCAAAACCCCAGTCCGCGTCAGGATCAAGGCACAGGCGGCAGTTAACGCGATCTTCAAATGGACCACTGCAACTGGTTTCGAGCTGTCCGCCCCTAAAAGTGTAAGATGCCACGTCTGTCCCACTAACCACCGCATATCTGTACCCATAAGTATCAACGGTCAACGCATCCCCACGAAGAAAACGGTGAAAGTGCTCGGCGTCACTATTGACCGAGCGCTCACTTTCCAGCATCACTTTGATTTGGTCAAGCAAAGCTGCCGCACGCGCCTCAACTTGATTCGAACAATCTCTCGCCCTCACCGCTCGAACAACCGTAATATCCGTTTCCGCGTTGCGCATGCCATTGTTGACAGCCGATTAACATATGGCCTTGAGCTAACGTGCATTGCAAGGGAACGATTAATAACAACACTCGCACCACTGTACCATGGATACATTCGCATCATATCCGGACTTCTTCCATCCACGCTGACTCTGCTTGCACTGAAGCTGGCCTCCTTCCTTTCCGCTTCTTTATATCCGCAGTGATTTGCAAAAAAACCGCTGCCATTATCGAAAAAACAATCGGGGACGACAGGATCTGCCTCCTCACTGAGGGGAACAGTATCCTCCGCACTGCTGCCAATGTAGATTTCCCCCCAGTGGCCAGGATCCACTGGAATGGAGACATTTGTTGGCTTTCACCTAAACCTAACGTAGATAGCACGATTGGAAACCAGTTTCGTGCTGGGGACAACTCAATAGCTCTTCGAACAACCGTTCTGGACTGGCTACGCACAAAATATCCAAATCATGATCACAGATACACCGACGGTTCTCTTTCCATGAGAGGCGTCGGCCTTGGCGTCTTCGGCGCTAATATTTCAGTTAGCCTTAGTCTGCCACCACTTTGCTCGATATTCTCAGCGGAAGCCGCAGCCGTGTATTTAGCAGCCACTACACCATCCGACCGACCAATAATTGTTCTTACGGATTCAGCTAGCGTAGTATCCGCATTGCAGTCAAACAGGCCTTCACACCCTTGGATTCAGCGCACGATCACCGATGCTCGACCCAACACCACCTTTGCATGGATCCCCGGGCATTGTGGTATAGCCGGCAACACAGCTGCCGATCGTCTAGCTGGTGCTGGTTTTTCCTGCCCCCGCTACGAAGATAATGTACCCTTCGATGATGTTAAAAGGTGGCTAACAAAGCAATTCAGGAGTACATGGAGTATGGAATGGAATCAGCAAAATTCACCGTACCTACGAAAGGTGAAATCGTCCACCGAACGGTGGAAAGACCTTCCTCTTTTGAAGGAACAACAGTTGGTATCTCGGCTGAGGACGGGGCACACGCGTTTTTCACACAACATGAGTGGCAATGGATCTTTCCGCCGGATGTGTTCCCATTGTCACATAAGGAATACCGTAGAACACGTAATCTGCGTCTGCCCATTATACGAGTTTTCCAGGAATATTCATGGGATCTCAAGAAGCATTCGTGAAGCCCTGGGAGATGACGTAGCAGCCCTGGAAGCCATATTGCGTTTTTTGAAAGATTCTGGCCTGTACAACATGATCTGACGCCCACGATAACAAACTGCTACAAGTATCACTTTTTCGTGTCCGTCCTATTAGTCCACCAGCAACACAAACCACCCTTGGTTTAAGGAAACATTTTAGAATAACAAATTAGCAGTGTACAGTATTTATACTGGTAGCATTCTTAGAATAACAAATTACAAAATGTTTTGACGTAGGACTTGACATACTGGCAAACCTTGGAAGCTGTGGTTCGGCGAGACCACTTTGGTTGGGCTCGAGTAGTGATCCCTTCTGGGTCACTTCTACCTTTTTAGTGTTGCCCCTCTGGCACACCCCTTTTCGAGGCACCGTTCTGGTGTTCTAATCTAAAAACAAAGTGTTGAACTAGCGTCAGTTAAAAAACACTCTAATAAAGACAAAAAAAAAATGATAAGATAAAAAGCTAAAATTTGACAAATCGACTAAACTAGATGCGATCTATCTACCAAAAATATCACATTTCGTTTTTATCGAAAAATGTACGTTTTATTCCATAATCCAATCTACTGGTACATTACAACCATTGATACCGGCACCCTAGTAGAAATAATGAGAAACAGTGTTGGGGAATATGTAAATTAGACAACAATAATTACCAGGGTTGAGAAAAAAAAATCTGGAATTCCCTCTGCAGTAGCCAAACAAAGCCAATAACAGTCAGCGAAGCCAGTGAAACTCACGCCTTCGCTGCTCTGCCCATAACTGCATAACAGTCACATTCGACATTTTTGACAATTTCGAGATAATACCGGGGAGAGTCATCAAATAACAAATACTTTCGATCGACTTACTAAAATCTGTGAGATTGTTCTAGAAAATTCGAAAAAAATACCAAGTTGTTTTGTCACATTGGCAATTGTAACCGCATAACAGTCACATTGAGATTATACATGAGCCTCATAATGCAGTGACAACGAAATTTCTATCAGAATATTTTTTTCTGACTATTCACCCAATAAGCGATATGAGTTGTACAAAATTTCAGCCTCAAATAAGCACTTTTGAATTCTTAGTGATTTTTTGAAATATCAGTTCCCTCCCATACTGCAATAATGTCGAATGTTACAAATATGCAGTTATGGACAGTGCTGTAGACAGAAAACCTTGAAAATTGCAAAACACCCGTTGCTAAGGGCAACCCAAAATTACTGTAGAAAAATGTTCTACTTCCCACTGCATTTCCCGCATTTAGAGCCTTCAGTGACACTAACGATATTGAAAATTCATTTTTGCGATTCCGTTGCAAATCAATCAACTTTTCATTGAGAAGTTGATCAACATAACGGCCTACTTTTCCTACTGAAAAAACAGTGCTGAAAAGTGCTACTTTTCAGCACTCTTTTTGGTGCTGAAAAGTAGCACTTTTCAGTACTGTTTTGGTAGGCATCAACCGAACAACCCAGTGTCTTCATGCCATTTGTGCTTATTTGCGCGGCGTGTGAGTCGAGACGAGTCGTTCTCATCTCGGGTGATCTGAGGCGACTAATGTTAATCCAATGGGAGCGAGTCGACAATTGTCCCTCATTCGACTCGTCTCGCCTCAGATGCCGCGCAAAATAAGCATAATTGCATCTGATTCTAAATCTGTTGTGCGATCTGATTCCGACAGGGGCTGTCCATTAACCACGTGATCAGTTTTTTGGGATTCCAGGCCACCCCCTCTCCCCTCGTGATCATTTGTCCATACACAGATTTATAAAATTTGTATGGACCGTGATCATTGGCCAGACCCTCCCTCTCCCCATGAATGACCATGTGATTTATGGACGACCCCACACAGGCTAGCGATTTTGATTTGAAATCGAATAGTCCAATATTTGTGCTGTGCTGTCTTACCTGATATCCACGGTGTACAAAATTAAGAAGGTGATATATTCCGAAAACTGACAGCTACTTGACGACGTCATTCCTATCCACCTCGAACAAATTTGCAAAAAAAAAAGTAAGAGGTTGTTTCCGAGATACGACCGCATAGTTGACGTTGGATAACGTTAGCTTCTTCTATTTCCTGGCTTGAGACCGTCACGAACTTATGAAAGATTTCTACTTATAAAAATCCAATCAATTTTCATACTATTTGTTGCATGTGCGCATTATAGACATTGTGTGTTATTATTTGGTTGGTTCGGTTACCACTTCAACACCGATAGAATCGGTCGATGGAAGAAGCATGAGCGGTAACTCTTGCTCCCTAAACAAAGATTCCAGTTGAACGTTAGGTCCACGCATGATCCACTAAGTTTGGTTGCTATAGTGAGTTTCGAAGCCAGTTTGAGGTTGAGATACTTCGCCATGAACTGCGATCCCTATGTTCTCCTCTTTGCTCAAATCGATGTTAAAGTTGCGTCCACATGTAAACTTCATAACGTCAAAACCTTATAACAGCAAGAAAAATGTGCTTTCCTATGAAAAATAAGACATACCTCGATATTTCCCAATTTTTCAATAGTTTAGTCATGAGAATCAATAGTTTTCATTATTGGAGTAGATTCGTAGAAAGATTTCCAATCGATTGGTGCAAGAATCTTGAAAATCTATCCGGGCGTTAGTAAGTTATTAAGAGTCAAAATCTAACCACTTTTCGTGACGCGAGCGATTTTTCGTTTTTCGAAATTGTACCCCAGTATGTTGCCGTAAGACGTTATCCAACGTCAAAATGATCTAGTGGTCCGGAAGGTATATGGTACGATAGGAGTGACGTCACATGTTTACAATCAAACTTGATATTTACATCAGTAAAGAGCATGCCTTGTTAATTTTTATGTCGTGCCTGATATCGATGGGTGGGTTCTCTTGAAATGTTTGCTTGTGCTTTTAGATTTCATCCAGCTGAAATAGCATTTTTCGAAATAGCAAAAAATGTTGTAGGCAACTCGTTGCAAAACTCGATTTTTTTCAGCACTCGTTGTATTTATCCAACTCGGCGAGCCTCGTAGGATAAATTTACAACTCGTGCTGAAAAAATCATCATTTTGCAACTTGTTGCCCAAATAACTATTACCCAACATAGGCTACTTGATAAGTTTCACGTTTTCGAACTACTGTACAGGGAAGAGCCACGTGATTTTCGCGAAATTCAAGCCTACTACTATTAACATTCCCAGCACTGATAATTACACAATAATATAATCGTCGGATTTTTTTTTTGTAAATATGTTCTCATGTACCTATTACT
Organism: Aedes aegypti; assembly: GCF_002204515.2. Classification (NCBI taxonomy): domain Eukaryota; kingdom Metazoa; phylum Arthropoda; class Insecta; order Diptera; family Culicidae; genus Aedes; species Aedes aegypti. Next base: position 231,599,860 of record NC_035109.1, on the reverse strand, counting down.
TTTACACAGCACTATTGCTCCGAGTTTTAAATATTTGTTTAATCATTATCTCATAAAATATTGGAACAATTGTTGTCTGTTGGTGTAATAAAATAAATAAATAATGTTTAAGTTTTTTTTTAATATTTTTAGAGATTGGGTGTAAAGGCATATAAGTGAAAAATAGGATTAAAATCGTTTGAAAATTACTTCTGAAATTATGGCAATACGAAGTCTTCTTCTTATAATTTCCATGTATTTCATCAGTACAAACCTGGACTGGGATGTCGTACTTCCCAGCAACCTTGCAGTGCTTCAGCTCGTTTGTAGCCTTCACAGAAAAAAATATTTAATTTTCAATGTGATGTAAACTGAGCTCTACTGTAAAAATAAATCAAATTCGTGTGTTGTTACATCATCATGTAAATTTAAATAAATATACATAAAATTTTCAACTAAAAATGGTTGAATATTACGTGATCGTGTAAATTTAAAGTGAATTCGATTGAAAAATAATGCATTGGTCGTTGAAATTTACGTTTATTTTGATGCTCCAAATATGTGCATGAAAATAAACTTAAATTTACAACATATTTTTAGCTGTGAATTGTTTTAGATTCTCTTATGATTATAATTTTAATATTCACCGTTCCACAACTGCTGTATTAAATCTCCGCATACCATTTCGGCTCATGGTATCTGCCGTTTCTTCTACTCTCGTTGCTCTGTACAGCTCTTTATTTAGCCGAGTACCGATCACATAGGACTCCTGACCGAATTTTCCACGTCCTTCACTCTCTGGCACTTTTCAATGAACCAACGTCGTTGACTAGTAACAATTGCATTCAGCCTCATTGTGGTCACAGCTTTGTGGACAGGGAGTCACAAGCCGAAAACATCTTCAGAAATGTTTTTTACTATCCCCTTATTTCAAAGATTTAATTTTTTTATGTTTTATATCGAGGTGGTCTATGATAGATATTACTATCATCCTTATTTGCTTGAACTTAATTCAGCATTCATGTTTTGACATATTGTTAGCAACAAAATGCATTTTATTTGCCGTAGAAGTTCAGAATTTTAATTTATAAGAGAAGAAAAATGCCTTATATGTAAACCTTATGGACCGTGGGACAAATATGCGTAGAACGGCAGTGTACCTCATGAGTATTCGAAATCATTTTCGAAATTTTATTTTGAATCCTCTGCAGAGCTTTTTTCCTGGTATAGCTAGTCCATATTGGTGCAGCATACAATATGGTGGACCTGAAGATTTGTTTAAAGATTAAAAGTTTTTTCTTAAGACAAGGTCTTGATTTTCTGGTAATAAGTGGATAAAGATATGTTACATTTTTATTACATTTGGCTTGAATACCCTCAATGTGATTTATGATCTCATGATTTATCATGAGTCTACATCTTTATCTGACGGCTTGCGACCCCCTCTCATCGTGGCAACATGTTTACTTGAAAGTTTCAAATAAAGAGCTTTTGGTTTATATGGGAATATTATGAGTTAAGTTAGCATTGAGAGATATCTTCCATTTTTGCAAGTATGAAGAAAAAATATCCAAACTTGTTTGCAATCGACTACAGATGACACGCAGACTTCGTCCTTTGGAGGAGAGACCTGTGTCATCCACAAACAAAGATTTTCGACATCCCTGAGGTAACTCAGGTAAGTCAGAAGTAAAAATAGTGTATAATATTGGCCCCAAAATGCTGCCTTGAGGAACACCACCTCTTACAGGAAGTCTTTCAGACTTGGAGTTCTGATAATTTACCTGAAGTGAACGATTTGACAGATAACTTTGGACTGTTCTAACAATGTATGTTTGGAAATTAATGTTTTTGAATTTTAAAATCAGGCCTTCATGCCAAACACTGTCGAATGCTTTTTCTATGTCTAGAAGAGCAAGACCAGTAGAATAGTCTTCATATTTGTTAGGACGAATCAAATTTGTTACACGTCAAAGTTGATAAGTTGTCGAATGTCCATGGCGGAGTCTGAACTGTTCATAGGCAAAAATTGAATTTTCATTGATGTGATCCATCATTCTGTTCAAAATAACCTTTTCAAAAAGTTTACTGATGGAGGAAAGCAAACTGGTACAACTTTGGCATTTTTCTTTTTGTCAGGAAAATATACCCACTTAAAACATTTGTGAAATATAGAATGATAAGCTACTTTCTGGAAGTTTCTTAATGAGGATGTAAAAAATGTCATATCATATATATAAAATGCCAGAGTTGTCTGTCTGTCAGTAACGCTTTGAAATGTTTCATCGAAATATTTCACTGAGCGCTACAACAGCAATTTGAGAGCACTACAACAGTCAATTTCAATGTAGGTACATTACAATTTCAAATTGTGGAACGTTACAACAGCTGTTTGACAGAAAAGTCTAGCGTTCTCTGGAACATTGTTCTTTCTAATTTGTAGAATATTCTCGATTTTTTAATCATTGTGATTTCGAACTAGGTCGGTGATAAAAACGTAAACAAATCAACTTCAAGCAAATTGTTGTTCGGTTGAACTTGAATCGATTTGGGGTTGAAAATGTGATTCAGAGCGGGTTTTGCAGTTCCAACTCTGGTTCATATCAGGTTCGACATATTCATAAGCAAGATAAACATGAATGAGATGAATGTGCGCCAAAACTCGAGTTTTATTATTTTGTACTGGATCTTATGCTTACTATGATGGTCCTGTTCCATGACTCGATATATCCATGAATCGATCGTCCCTTCATCACAACACTGTGATATTGAAGGATGAAAATAAATTTTAGTACACTGCAACAGCTATTCAGCAGAACACACTTAGATTAAATTACTGGGGTCGGTAAAATTTTACTGGGTTTTGGAACTACCGAAAAAGTCAGTAAAATGTAAACTGTCGCCACGCGTAATTGAAAAGCAAATTTCACCATGTTTTATTTTTATCGATATATGATATAAAAAGGAAGCTCTCTGCAAAATTTCAGTGAAAAATGTCTGTTTTTATATTTCTGACATTTATTTTTAGTTTACTGACTTTTTCGGCAGTTCCAAAACCCAGTTATTTTTACCGAACAGATTGAGTGTGAATGTTCTAGAATTTGCGGTAAGATTCTGCTCTCTAATTCATAGAATCTACTGAAACTTTTGAAATGTTCATAATATGAGGCTGTAATTATATCAGATTAGAACATTACAACAGCATTGAGGCCACGTGGATGAAGTCTATTTGTCTATTTATTAATAACAATCTTCATCTGACTTGTGTCTTAATGAAGTATAAAAAAAAATCTACATAGAAGTACATATTAATGAACTAAAACGACTACAGTGTAAAACACAAAACATACTTAGTACACATATAAAACAAATTACTGGTTGGCTTGATTGGTACGAAAATGTGACGAAAATCGGTGATGTACTGCAGTCTGCAGAGATAGACACGTTGAAGTCGAACAGGTGAGCAACGCTATTGAAAGTGTTCGACATGAAGCGAATCGGATCGTGCTGTCCATAACGACTGTTGCGGCCTTCCAATCGGAGAAAAAATTTTTTCTTCGAAGGGATCTTTCAGGAGCATTAAAATTTATTCTGGCAAGGAGTTCGGACGAATCTATGTTTCCCTTTAGCAGCTTCACTACATACATGGCCTGTGCAGTTCGACGTCTGTTCTCTAAAGTGTCAATTCCCAGTAGCTGACAGCGATCGTGGTAAGAGGTAATGTGCTGATCATTACGCCATGGAAGAGTCCTTTTAGTGCAAAGCGCACAAACTTTCGCTGCACTGATTCAATGCGCGATACCCACGTAGTTTGAAACGGACACCAAACGACGTCGGCAAACTATAGTATGGACCGCACTAGTGCGCAGTACAGCGCTTTCAAACAAAGCGGGTCTTGAAAATCAGTGGTCACTTTCATAATAAACCCGAGTTGTCGGTTTGCTCGTGATATGATATCATCATAGTGAGAACGGAATGTGAGTTTTTCATCTAAGATGACACCGATATCTCGTACACGTTGTATCCGTTCCAGGAATTTACCGGAGAGTGCGTATTGGAACGTTATTGGTTTACGCTTCCTGCTGAACGTAATGACCTGGCATTTTTCGATGCTCAAGGTGAGGCAGTTATGGACACACAGTCATCAATACAGTTGACAACAACGTATAGTTTTGCATCGTCTGCATAAAACAGCTTTACTCCAGGCGGCAGTATTAGCGACACATCGTTGGCGAAGATGGAAAATAGAAGTGGACCGAGACTACTACCTTGCGGTACCCCTGATACATTGCGGAAGTGTGTGGAGTGACAGGATCCTATTTTAACACACAGTGATCTTCCGGTAGTATGGTCAGAACATAAATTTAGGTGATTTTACGGGCTTCAATGGACCGATGCATGAGTTCACTAATTTGATGCTTGAGCGGTACCGAATTCACTCGTTTCCATGGTTACATAAATAACACGGCACCGCTAAAATGTCAAATAGTGAACTCGTGCATCGGTCCATAGCATGCGTATTAAAAGAGTGTACCGTAAAACGGGGTAACTTTGATAGTTTTTTCGAAGAAAACTTGAATATTTATGCATACTGTTTCAAAGAATTTTAATTTATATTTTCAAAACAAGTACCGTAATCCGGGGTAACATTGATCAGCGGGGTAACATTGATCGGGATGACTCATCTTGTTAAACGTTCAAATAAAGATTTATTGATGAAACATTTTCGAACCATGAATGGTGCCTCTCTTTCGTATATTCATAAGCTAATGATAATTAAGGTTTTTGCCAAAATTGCGTTTAGTTCATGCGCAAATTAGTCAACTTTTTGAAACAATGATTTCTATCATTTTCACTGACACTACCGAAAATTCATGTCTCACATGAGTTCTGCAGACGATGTGATCAAGGAAAATGCGGGTGTTACTAAAAATGGCATCGCCGAAAACGATTCCGTTGTCAAATCTTCCATAAGTTTATTCAATTAGGCAACATTAACTAATTACTATTACGAATGTAGAATTCCTTAGGAAATTGCCTACTTTTTAGGCGTATTACGCGGTTCAAAGTGTTTTTAATTTTGAAATAACTCAAAAAGTAAATGACTTGTAAGAGTTTGGTCTTCATATTCGGCTTCAGGGGCCCTGATTTTAGTAAGTAACGACATTTCCAATATTAGCGAACGTTGTTTACTTGGGTGATCAATGTTGTTTTCGCTAAGAGATTCAAAACCGAATTCATGTTCTACAATAACTAGGCTATCAATGATGAGTAACGAACTCATTATGACTTCATCAAATAGTGATCGTAGAACAGATTGTTTGTAAGCGTTGCAAAAATGATAAAATCTCATTAATTTTTAATATTTGCATATAAAACCTCAAATGCACTTGATTCCAACGAAAATAACTTTGACATAAAGTGTCATACTAATACTCTTTACTTTTGCATTCGTTTTGCTTATTTGATTGACAGAAACTTCGTTATTTCGTATAATATGTTGTGGGTCTCGCACTACCAAAGTTACCCGCATTATCAAAGTTACCCCGTTTTACGGTACATAGTTTTTCCTCCTCAAATTTTGTAACGTGGTTAGCCACGTTGGGTTAGCTAGTTTTTAAATAGTATCAATAAAAATTCTCACATCTTCCAAACCAGTCTTAAGGAAATTTTCGAAAACGGACTTTTGATTGAGAATGTTTTTGAAATCCTTAGTAACTTGATTTTTAGTTGGACTAATGAGTCTTAAATTGAAATTGTGCGCGCTTTCAAACTGCACAGCTAGTTTTTGAGCTTTTTCGCAATTAGTTAGTTATTATTCGTTTTCCTCTTTCATTGCCGGAATTGACTCCTGAGGTTTAAAAAAGACAATTTTTGAGAGGGCTTAGAGCAAGGGGCGCAATGAGAAATTTTATCTTCAAAATTTTTGTTTCTCAATTGGGGAAACCGTTTTTAAATTTCTTTTTGCAGATCCTGTCATAACAGAATCGTGAGTGCGTTGAAATTGCCTTGTCCTCACGTTTTTAAGACGGATCAAGGGTTTAAGATCATCGTCTATTATCACGGATTCGAATTTTACTGATAGGATTGAGAATCGCTCCATGTCATAAGTAAAAACAATGTGTTTCTTCTCTTCAAGATGTTGAAGAAGATGTTCGGGATCATTAAGAGTTTCCGGCAAATACGCGACAGTCTCCTTTCTGAAGCATCCATCCTAGCTACATCACTGGCTGTCTGGTACAGCTGATTTTGACAACTAGCGAAATTGTTGCTTTTCAGTCTTTGTAGTTGTTGCTGTTTTGTGCGAGAAATGGTTTGGTTCGCGTGAGTTAAATTGTGTGCATTATGATTTCATCAGTATATCGCATATAAAGTTCTGGTGCTGCGTAAAGAACTGTGAATCATACTATATTGGTTAAAAAAGCAAAAGCGGTCGTTTTTTTCGATACCCCGATGCATCCAGAGACACTTCTCATCATCTCCGTCAACTTGCTGAGACTCGCTACAATGCTTGGAAAGAGCTCATCTCAGAAAATCTGTCGATAACAGCTAAAATTGGTGAAAAACATTTTGTTAATGGAAGCGAAAGAATATTTATGAATTCATTGAGCGTTCATAATGATGTGTCTATTTTTAGGTAAACCAGCTCCACCAACGAACACATCGAGTTTTGATTAGTTACCAAGCATTAATTAAAGCAATCCCGTCGATACTGCACTGGACTCTTCACTGCATTTTCAAAATACTTTAACATCTGGATTTGATAATCGGACTTTATTACTCTCTGACTCTTTCATTGGTAAAATTTGCACTCGAAAATTCTCTCCTCAAATGAAACGATTATGTTTAAAACGTATTTTAGGTGACGATGCTTATAAACAATTAGATACTGCCAGCGTGCTTCCTCTCATCGCTACGATAATGGACAGAGTCCTGATGTCCTGATCAAGTCCTGAACCAGTTTTAAGGCTTAACGCGGAAAAGTTAAAATATAATCAGCAGATTATGCTCAAATGATAAAAGAAACGGTTTTGCGAAAATTGATTACGCATTCATCAATGTTTGGTCGTAATTTTATATGGTTGTTAACATTTTAGAATCAGCTAGTCGTTGGTGTAGCAATAAAGAGCCACCAGTACCATCCTTGGTTGAAAGCTGAAGTACGGGGAAAAATGAAGAAATAGAAGAGATGAAAAAATCAGTACAAAGAGTCAATGTGCATTTACTTACTTTACGAGAACGTCCAAAAGATTTGAAATTCTACACCGGTTCAGATGATTATAATGTAGTACAAATGTTTTTTCGATCCATAGAACAAAGGTTTCTATAATGACAGGTTAACTGATCTAAGCAGTCTGTGGGTGCGCGGTGTGGTTAGCCGCGGGGAAGGTGGAAGTGACAGCTGGCGAGTTGACTAGCTGGCGGGTTTGTGTACATTGTTTTCACGCTACCGTTTCTATGGGGTTGTTAAGGAATGTTTACTCCAACAAACATAAATACAGTGAAGTGAAAATTTTCTCTAGCTTTGATAAGCTGTTTTGTCGCGAATCAAATTTATGTCGTTCATGTAGTATTCCGCGGAATTCCGGTGGTTTGAGTCGCTGAAAATTTTATTATAAATTTGAAAAGTTGCTTAACAACTGCATGCAATGCATATAAATGTGGAAATTTCGAGTTCTGCGGGTGAGAGCCACCCATCACTGACGGTCCACCGATTAAAAAGAGGATGTGCCACGGTGTTGCCGTCTGACCAAAGACAAATTAAAGACCACCATGTCCCTTGCAGTTGCTCAAAATTTTATTGCTCATAAGGTAATCTAGAATGCCGTGAAAAGTGTACTGTGATCTGTCAAACTTGGGTACCTTTTGCACTACCGAGGGACCAAATGCAGTACTAGAAGTGGTACCCAATTTGAGCCCGAGTGTGACGGACCTGGTCTGACGGTAACGGTTGTATTATTGTAACTATAACTCGTAAATTCATAGTCATTCTACTATCAGTGCAGAAATTCAGATACTTTGCCGCTTATACTACACAGATATGAGTGTAAAAGAAACATTCAATACTTACTTTGTCACGCCATGTAACTGATATTCAAACAACCAAAACAAACTCGCCAGCTGTCACTTGGCATTTCAAATTGGCGGAAAGGGAAAACTGACACATTGGATTACCTCCCTTCTAGGTACCTTGCATAGAACCTTATCTGTTGACTCCACTCAATTTGACAAAGGAGCAGGTGCTCTTGATGACGCTGCAGAAATTGCGCCATGGCTACTATTTTAAATGCATTAGCATTTCATATGAAATATGTCATACTACAACAGCGATGTTCTTTTCTACTGTTTACACTATTTATCAGTATTCTATTTGGTTCACTGGATTACGAGGGACATTTTGAAACAACATACTCCACAGTATAACGGTTATAATTGATTGCTTTGAAGTTAAAGGACAAATATCATCTCTACCTATGACAGCAGCAAAGCAGTGGTCAGAGTACAAAAAGGCAAGTACGCTGAAGTACTTGATTGCCATTCGTTCATCAGGATATATTATGTTTATCTCTTATGCATATGGCGGCAGAACGGAACGGAAGAAAACAATTACAACAACATCAGGATTCTTAAACAACATTTTGTTCGTTGACGATATTATGGCTGATCGATGATTTTTAGTTGAAGAGGAAGTTAGGAAACAGAACACAACTTTAAATAGTATCAGTTGGCAAACAAGGTGGACAACTCTCTGCAATGGAAGTTGAAAGAACCAGGGAAATTGCGAATGCATACAGCGTGTGATAGGAGCAATGCGTGAAAAATACCAAATAATAAAAAAAAATATGTTCCAATGTCATTGATAACAAGAAAACATAATGGTGTAATATCCTTATCATATATGATTATTTATGTTTGTGCTATTTTAATCAATCTGTGTAAACCTATGGTCAACTGATGATACAGTTGTTGTTGGAAAACAGATACAAAAACAAATGTAAATATATTTCAATATCAAATGTTCGACAAAAATATTATGGTTAAAAATCTCTTGTTATGAAAAAAAAACCGTTACATTGCTGTTGAATTGATTTAGGTGTAATATTTTGCCAACAGTTCTGGTGGAATAATGTGTTTTTTAGAACATACTCAATGATGAATTCATGAGTCACTGTTATTCATTTGTAGTAGATATGGATCCTTGTGTTCAATAACGCAGATCTTGTCCATGTATCGCTCCAAATGGTCGGAAGAAAGACCGGCAGCATAAGTATGCTGAAGAACGGTGATCCTGAAACAAAGGAGTACCATGAAATTGTTTTCCAGCACGATTGTTTGAATTAAAAACTTACATTGCTGGTGCGTTAGGGTTTTCAATTGCTTCGCAGAAATGTGTTTTTAGGCGACATCACTTTAGATTTCGTTTTCGGGTATGAAATAGAAACGATAACGATTTTTCTCGAGAAATTAAATAATGACGCTTTTGTTCGAGAAATGATTGATATGTTTATAGCGTTATAAACGATAACGACCTCAGCTACAATTAGTGTCCACGGCTACAAAGCAAATCCATGCTGAAGGTGTCTGAGTTTGATTCCCGGTCGGTCCAGGATCTTTTCGTAATTGGAATTTCATTGACTTCCCTGGGCATAAAGTCTAATCGTACCTGCTACACAATGTACGAATGCGAAAATGGCAACTTTGACAAAGAAAGCTGTGGAACATTTTCTCAAATTCTCTGGGCTTCTTCAAATGTAAAAATGGTCAATTTGCAAGGAAAGCGCTCAGTTAATAACTGTGAAATGTTCATAACAACACTCAGCTGAGAAGCAAGCTCTGTCCCAATGGGAACGCAACGCCAGAAAGAATAGTAGTCAAACATGATTGACTGCTATTCCTTACGATGGTCATAGGAATTGCCACTCAGACCTCAAATTGCTAAAATGTCATTCATGTAAGCTTCTCAAAAGCAATAATTTAAGCTTACCCCACCTTACATCAATATAAATTTTTAATAAGGGAAAACCACTCGGTATCACACTATGATCTTCTTTACATCACAAAAGATCTTCGTCCTCTACCAGCTTCATAAAGATTTGAATTTTTCGCTTCTTGCACCCCCTCCATTTAGCCATTTCCAGCAATCGCTGTACTTAAAGTCATTTTTTCCCCCCAAAGCTATTTGCTTTCATCGGGCAGCTCAGATGCCTCTTTCTCAGTCGACAACAATCTGTTTCTATTATGCAATGAAGGCCACAACCGAAGACGATGTTGCTATCGAACCAACCAACCAACCAGCCCAAGATGAAGTCGGGGCATCCATCATCAAACAAGAGCATAAGCAGAACCCCTCGGGCAAACAGAATGCGACGACGAGCGAAGAATTTCCTCTGCGGGCAGAATCCAATTCTGGAAACAATTACAGCCAAGATTACAACAACACTCTTTTCTCCTTCTCATTAGGGGTGATTTTTTCTTGCCGTTTTCGCTGTGGGTCTGTTTTTTCGTTTGGCATTTTAGTTTATTATTCGTTCTGCGATTTTTCCTACCGTGAAACGGGAATACTTTAATAGATTTTGGGGTTAAATTTGTATATTTTTTTTAAATTGTTTAAAAGAAAAATGTTTTATGTTTTTAAAACAAGTAGAGTAAAGTGGGGCAAAAGTTCGAGTGGGGCAAAAGTTTCTTTTTAAGATTTCTAGCTCAAATCAAATCAAAACTTAGAAATGTCATGGTGGTTCGAATTCTATTCAAGTAAGAGACTTTCACTCCAAATATCATAAACATCGATTAAGATTTGGAAAAGTTATGGCTATTTGTTGTTTTTCGACGTAAATATTGTAATATTTGGTCAAATTTTCGATGCATGGAACCAAATGAAGATAACATATTTTTCAATATTTTATGTAAGGGCGTTTCTAGGCCTATCATAAGGATGCTTTGACGTGTATTAGTTTTCCCATAAATAGTTGGAATCAATTTTTGGCCCATAGCGGGGCAAAAGTTCGAATCTGCGGGGCAAAAGTTCGACCCATGTATAAACCCACGGAAATTTTTTCAAATTTCCTTAAATCTACATATTATCTTCAAATTTAGCGAAGTTTGCCTGATCGTGCGAAAAATGTCACAAATATTTTACATTTCCACTTAGTTTTGCGAAAAACTGCTATTTTTGGGTGTATTACAATTAACCCTGTTTTGGGCATTTTTTGATGAAAATTTAGTGTGTATTTTTCAGCAAACATAAGTTTACAGCTGGTATAAAGTATGCCTGGCATAAAAGTATTGATATTTTGTGTTTTAGCCAACGAACTTTTGCCTCACACTAGATTCGAACTTTTGCCCCACCGGTGGGGCAAAAGTTCGTTTAAGACAATCAGTTTTGAAACTGTTATAACTAAAAATGGGTAAATATTTTCACACAAGTTTGTTCAGCAAAGTTATAGCCAATATGTTGAAGGTTCTCTGTATGGTATTTGTTTTGTTTCATCTGCTATTATTTTCCTGCAAACTTTGATTATACCACTAAGGTCGAACTTTTGCCCCACCTTACTCTACCGGTATGTTAGTTATCAATTGCAAATGTAAAATAAAACACATGTTATCCCACAATCAATATTTGGTGGACCTCCGAAATGTGAATGCTGTGCATGTCCTTCATTGCAGCTGAAATACCTCTGACGTTAAGTATGATACTTGTTAATTTCTATTCATGAATTCATTTTGTTTAACTGATTGATTTAAACAGAATAAAAACTGAATTTGCTATTGTGTCCATAGATGGTGATAACTTGGCTGAAAAAATTAATTTCATTTGATAATTATCAAAATGTTAAATAATGGGCCCAGAAAGCCGTAGTGGTAAATGCGCAACTTTTCAGCAAGACAAAGCTGGGGGTTGTGCGTTCGAATCCCACCGGTCGAGGATCTTTTCGAAATGGGATAATTTTCTCGATTCCCAGGGCATAGAGTATCTTTATGCCTGCCACACCGATGTACGAATGCAAAAATGGTCGATTGGCAAAGTAAACTCTTAGTTAAAATGCTCATAAGAACACTGATCGCCTCTAGATGGCTTCCAATAAACCGGTAAGCGCTGACATGCTTAACGTTTTTCGCGCTATTAGGAGAACAACATGCTCCAATGGTCATTACTATCATGGCATAGATAACCTATTCTCCCTTTTCATCCATCCAGTAAAACCATTGATATTTATGATCTACTCGACAACTGTTCACCTGATCGAACATCTCGCGGATATACTCAGTTACCTAAGGGTATGCGATATGGATTTTTTCTATGTCGATACGAAACGAAACGATACGCGGAATATCTTGCGCTGATAATGACGAAACGAAACGAAATTAAAAAATGTTTCGTGTAACTCGATACGAAATCAAATATCTCACGGAATTTTTCGAAACGAAACGAAATTTTTGAATTTGTTTCGCGGAATACACGTTTAAGTTTTTTTTTTCTTGTCAAAAGCTGGAAATTTGACAATAGGCATAAAAAACGTCTTTTTAAATCCTCTATCATATGAAACCTTAGCGTTGCTCAGCGGAATCCTTACATGTTTTGGTAAAACTTTTTTCTGTTTGTTTGAAATCTTCTTAATAACTTTATAAGGTTCCATTTCAATATATCTGACACTCTTTACACTGGTTTAGTATAAATGTTACCGTAAAACGGGGTAACTTTGATAGTTTTTTCGAAGAATACTTGAATATTTATGCATGCTGTATCAAAGAATTATAATTTATATTTTTAAAACTAGTACTGGCATCATAGATATCGATTGCAGTTGATGATTGGTCAAAAGATTTATTTTGAATGGATTATATAATTTTTCATATAATCGAAAGTCGGTTTTCTGTTTTGGGGTAACTTTGATAATGGGGTATAAATCGAACGAAATTGAATGAATTACGAACATTTGTAGGGCATTGCATACCTCTAGGCTTTTAACGTTATATGGAAATTTCTGACTTAGATTACAAAAATGGTCCCAGTTTGTGAAAATGATTTTCGCTAAGAGATTTGAGACCGTATTCCAGTTCTATGATATCTAGGCTGTCAAAGATAAGTGGCCAACTATTCAAAACTACATCAAACAGTGATTGTAGAACAGATTGTTTTTAAGCGTTTCGAAAATGCTAATATTGTGTCAATTTTCAATATTTATATAAAAAACCTCGAATGTTCTCGATTCAAATGAAAAAAGCTCTTACATGAAGTGTCATACTATTATTCTTTAGTTTTGCATTCGTTTTGCTTAACCAATTAACTGAATTTATGTTATTTTGTTTAGTATGTGGTGGGTTACGCACTATCAAAGTTACCCGCATTATCAAAGATACCCCGTTTTACGGTACAACTAAGAAGTGGGTTGAACAGCACTTACAAACATTTAAAAAATCTCAAAAATATTGAGAGGAACCCAAAATTCATTTGATTTTAAGAAATGCCTTACAATTTTTTTAATCATGTGGATGTGATGTTATGCTAATATATACCATAAACATGGAATAATGATATTCATTTTCTTTTGCTGTACTTTATGCTTTGTTGCTTAAATGAATGTGATTGGGAACACAAGTCAATAAGTGATCATGAACACACTAAACTGAGAAGCAGACTCTGTCCCAGTTGGAACATAACGCCAGAAAGAAGAAGAAAAATAAGTAGAACAGAGGAATCACTGGAATATTTGCTTTAGTATTTGCTGGAGTATTGAATTAAATTAAATTTTTAAAAATCCATCAACACATACCTAAGAAATCAATTAAGATAAATTCAAAAGAACTGCAAAAGTAATAAACTCCAAGAAAAAATGCAACAGCAACTTAACCAGGATTGCCTGTTGGGGTTAATTTAGAAATTCCTAATAAAATTTTCTGGAAAAGCCTTGCAAAAACTGTGAATTAATTCTTGGGGGATCGAATCTGGATGAATGCAAACTTTTAGAGTAAACCTTGTAGAAAATACTGAAGGTATTGCTATTATTTTGTAGAGCAAATACTGGAGAAATGATCCTATTCCAAAATCTGTAAAGGAATTTCTGGACGATTTCTGGAAGAATTAAGGAATGTTGATATTATCTCAATTTCAGATTCTTTGTTTAAAACTGACTACAAAATCACATTTTCACTAAATTTTGAGCCTCGACAGTATTTAAAAAAATATTTGAAAATATAGAAAAAAAAAGTTTTGAACCTGGACTACCATGGGCGTAAATAGCCAACTCACTTCGGGGGGGTCAAGGGACCTTAGCATTTGAGGTTCCCAATACTTGTTTCGAAATATGTGTGAATCGATTACAGCAGCACACATTCATACAAAGGTAGAACATAACCTTAAAAAAATGTCCAATATCGATTGATCATTATGTGTAGTGTACATTATTATAATTTAATATTTTTGGTATATTTTGACAAGATAACGTTTTTTTGTTCACAATCTAATGATGTGACATAGAATTCAAATGAAGTTCAATTATTTGAAATAAAACGAAAAGGAATGCAAATTCACCCACATAAATTCTGTTTGTACTAGAGTTTTAACCATTTCTTCCCACGTCTTTCATCGATAATTTCTCTACGTAATAAGTGTTTTTTAATGAAATGTAGTTGAACAAACAATGTTGCAAATGGAATTAATTTTTCAAAATCAGTTTAAAAAATAATAATTGTTGATTGTTTATCAATAGTTTCTCAAAAGTTTGCGTAGACCGTGAATTTGAATTCGAAAATTGTAATACTCTGAATTATTGGGTCACCAAGTAGCTCGGTAGCTTAGCTGGTAAAGTACTTGTCGATGATTCGAGCCCCATCTGAGCACGTACATTTTTTTCATAATTTAATTAATAATTTATCTATCTTTACCATGCATAATGAGTTAGTTAATTTAAAACCATGCGAATTAGATTCCGAAAAACTCAATATATGAAAACTGGAATAGATGTAGAAGGACGCTCACTTTACACAAGTTCAATCGGACTAGGCATAATAAAAAAAATCTGAAGAAAACTAGGAAGAGAAATTTTAAACTATTTTATGATTTTACATGCATATTTTTTTCAAAAACTTTTGAGGCATTGAAAACCCTTTGTATTTAGTCATTGAAAATTTTCTCATACTTGCAATAAAATACAGAGAAAACTGTGAGAGTTTTCATCCCAAATTGTGGTGTTTGAACATAGTTTTAAAAATTATTCCAAATCTTCACAAACCTCTACATATCTCGTTAGCATAGAAGCAAGTTTTATATATTTTTCTTGAATATCTTCACTTTTTTAAATAACAGATAGTTTGCATAAATGCGGATATATCGATAATGATAAGACACAGGACATTTGGAACAAATCTTTGGACAGAATATAAAATTCACTTTATACACTGTATTTTCCGGTAAGAACGATTCTTATTATCATTAAAGATCATTGATTAAACAATCAAATTCTAGATATTCTAGAAATTCAACCGCAGGCTCATTTTATCATTGAAGCAAGCAATCCAATCATAGCATGTTTAAGGAAGAGAATGCTTTGAATAATAGCAACAAACAACAATTCTCAGGGTGGTATCCAAGGTATCGTTGAAGTCAACCGATGGGTCGAAAGTGCAAATCAATGATAATTAGCTTACAGTTGAACTGTATAACTACGTTAGCTGCTTTAAACAAGAAAAGTAAAGAAATTCTAAAATCGAAAGGGTCAATAAATTTTATACAGCGAGCTCAATTTGAAAAGCCATTTCTTCTCAACTGCCTACTGCGATCAAGGAAAAATGATTTTATAGACCATTTCAGACACGCATCAAATCGGCGATTACTTTTCTTTTCAACAGCAAAGCAGGGAAAATTTTATCTAATGGGGACTATGCACCAAATAAAGCTTGCTGTACAACATTTCTTGACCATTTCTTCACAGAAATGTTTTTAGTTTTCTTGAGTAGAACAGTATACTTAGCTTAAATTACAATAATTCATCTTTAAATATCAAAGCTTGTAATAAGATAGGAATAATACTTAAAAGCTTAATTATTTGGTTTTATGATTAACTATACGACTACAAATAGATCAAACTAATTCTGCCTATTGTGAACCGTGTTTTGGTCAATTTCATCATCGAGAAAAAAAAATGACAAAAAAGGGTTTGGTAGTAGACATAAGACGTTTTTAAACTACGTATTGCTGTTGCATGTCAAACAATTATCATTCAGAAATTTCGAAAGTATATATTTAATACGCAGTTTAATTATTATCTCATAATCTAATTTTCCAAAATTTTAGGGGGGAGCGCAAATCCACGTTTTAGGGGGGGGGGGGGGGGGGGGGGCAGGCCATCGAAGGCATACCTCAGAATTTCAAGAGCACAAATCCATCGTACCCGACAGCGGTTCAAGCTGAACACTTGATCGGTTGGCCATCGAGTAACCAAACGATAGAGTTTTTAGCTTGAATGGACGTCTGGTTCTTTAGATTTGTGCTCTTGAAGATTTGAGGTGTGGCTTTGAATCACCCAAATCAACGCGATTTTTTACGGCGACATCGACAAACAATCGCTGCGGTTTCGCTGCTACATGTAGAATTTTACGACAAAACAACGAAATCGTGGAGAGCCTTTACTCATTCATGCGTGCTATTAGTTTTCTCTTCTATTCTCCCGCTGTTCTTATGCAGAGTTAAAAGTGACGTCATAGCGGGAAAGCAAGAGAGAGAACTAATGCGCGCATCAATAATCTGCACCACCTGAGTAAATTCAGAACATCAGGGACTCACGCTCCGCAGCTTTTTTGACATTTGTGTACGAACAATTTTTGCGATATATTAACGGATTTGCTCAAAAGAACACGCGATGTTCCCCGGAGGGAACCGAGGTTTTGTTCTCTTCATTCTTATGGAAGATAACATTGCGGTAGTTCATCAAACGCAGTTGTTCCTTTCCTGGGCTATTCGCCGCGAGGAATTCAGGGCAAATGGGCGTTTTTGGAAACTTTACAACGGCAGTGCAGTTTATCATATACTGCGGACCAGTCAATACTATAGTCATCCCACAGTTATGAATAGCACACAGATATGGATCAAAGTTGGATTAAACGGAGGATATCTCATCAAATAGAGTAGCAATTACGCAGAACCCATTTTACCTACGCGAACCATAAATCTATACAGCATCGCAATCAACAATAACATGCTTAAGGTGATTATAGAACGAAGCCACACCTCAAATTTTCAAGAACACAAGACCTGAGAACCAAACAGCGCTCCGCAGTTGAAAATCTATCCCATTGGTCACCACCAGCAAGCAAGCATTTTGATTAATTTTCAAAGCGAACTGTTGTCAGATTTTCTCGTCTTGTGCACTCGCAAATTCGAAGTTTGGCTGTCATACTTATGCCTACAAGCGTTGATTCATGTTTGTGGGGCATTGAAACCCATACCACAGTTATGAATCTAAGATAAGACGATTCCTAAAGAAACGCCAAAACGTATGTTTTCACTAGCACACCATTCGTTCGCTTCGCAGATAATTTGCTGTTATAGTGTTCTGATCCATGATATGAGTCGATTTCATCCATAATACGGACCCATTTTTGACTGTAGCTAGGAGTAGAAGCGAATGCTTTGGTTTTTTTTTGTTCGAAATTAAACTCGAATTTCGCGAAATTCCGTTTTATTCCGTTTGTTTTCAATTTTCCGTGGAAATATTTTAACAATTTGGCGAAACGAAACGAAATAGCAAAATACAAATTTCGCCTGTGCGAGTTCCGTGGAATTCCGCGGAATTTCGTTTCGAAGCGTATTTGACGGAATCATTCGGTATTTCGCATACCCTTACAGTTACCACAACAGGAAGCTGTCGGAAGTGCAGTATAACAGTTCATCCCATTCTATTCGGACTTACCTGGTTTTGTTCGGGTAGGTCATTGGAAAGACGGGCAAGAACCATGCGTTGCTGGATTTTTTTTTAATTTCTTTATTAGTAGAGTAAGGTGGGGCAAAAGTTCGACCTTAGTGGTATAATCAAAGTTTCCAGGAAAACAATAGCAGTTAAAACAAAACAAATACCATACAGAGAACCTTCAACATATTGGCTATAATTTTGCTGAACAAACTTGTGTCAAAATATTTACCCATTTTTAGTTATAACAGTTTCAAAATTGATTGTCTTATTCGAACTTTCGCCCCACCGGTGGGGCAAGAGTTCGAATCTAGTGTGGGGCAAAAGTTCGCTGACTAAAACACAAAATATCGATCCTTTTATGACAGGCATACTTTACATGAGCCGTAAACTTAAGTTTGACGAAAAATACACACTAAATTTTCATCGAAAAATTGCCCAAAACCGGGTTAATTGTAACAAACTCAAAAATAGCAGTTTTTCGCAAAACTAAGTGGAAATGTAAAATTTTGGTGACAATTTTCACACGATCAGACAAATTTAAATAAATTTGAAGATAATATGTGGATTTTAGGGAATTAGCAAATTTTTCCGTGAGTTTATACATGGGTCGAACTTTTGCCCCGCTGATTCGAACTTTTGCCCCACTATGAGCCAAAAACTGTTTTCAAGCATTTATGCAAAAACTTATACACCTCAAAGCAACCTTATGATAGGCCTAGAAACGCCCTTACATAGAATATTGAAAAAGATTTTATCTTCAATTGGTTCAATGCAACGAAAGTTTGACCAAAAATTACAATATTCACGTCGAAAAACAATAATACGATAACAACGATAACTTTTCCAAATCTTAATCGATTTTTATGATATTTGGATTGAAAGTCTCTTACTTGAATAGCTTTCGAACCACCATGACATTTATAAGATTTGTTTTAAATTGAGCTAGAAATCTTTAAAAGAAACTCTTACCCCACTCGAACTTTTGCCCCACTTTACTCTATCATTCCAAACATTACATTCATTATTTCTTATATCTAGGTGTTCTGTGTTATTAGACAACACTATCATCCTAACTTGGTAACACAAATCTAAGATTTTATTAACATTTTGTTAACAACATATTACATTTCATTTGCCGTAGCAGTTCATATTTTTTACAGGTGAGTTGATTTCACCTGCTTATAAGAGAAGAAAAACGTTTTGAATATACCTAACCTAACTTTACCTAAACATATAACGCATTATGCGTTGCTGGATTGCTGCTGAACTTCGTTCTAGCAAAATTTTGTGATGGTGTAGACAATCTTCTACTGCAAGAATTCTGCGAGTTGAGGATTGTTTGCCATGCGTTTCTCCAAGCATCGGTGTCAGGTAGACAGACGCTGTCGTAGCGCCAGGGAAGGCCGGTCTCGTAGCGATCCCCTACGAAGCGTGTAAGTGATTTCAGCAGCGTCTCGGCTCTTTCATCTTCGGTGACAGAAGTGGCTTGGTTGAACTATTGACTCCTAGGCTGTCGATTGCGAATTACTCCTTAATCGCTTGGTGTATGTCATCATCGCACATCAACCGCACATTCAACGAGTAAAAGTGGAAGCTGTAGTGAAACATGCTCAGCGAGTCTCCTGATCCCAAATTGCCACAAACGGCCTAGGTGTATCATAGTAGCGGATTGGTTCTTCGAATTCTTCTTCTCGACTCTTCAGGGTTAATCCCAGTTGTGCATGCTTTGTTCTGATCAAAATCCGTGGACGAACATTGTGGTATGACGAAATTGGTGACCCTTCCAAATAGCGGTAGGGGAGGTGTACCGTTATTCGCCACCCCGGATTAAATACCGTTTTTCTGGTTGCCAATTGTTTAGTGTTCGCAAAATTGCTTGAAGATGATACGGAAACATTCTTGGAAACCGCAAAATTTTCTCAGAAAATAATATAAAAATTCATTTTTCTTTAAAGTTTTGCTCCTATTTTTCGACATTGTGTTCCTGATTCGCCACCCTCCGTAAGAAATTAACGTAGGTGGCGAACTCAGGAACCGAAATTAAAATCGTGGCGAATACTGGTACAAGTGGTCCAGTATTTGCCACCCCCATTTTTAATACAAAAACAAAGTTTCTGATTAGTTTT
The DNA here is from genome assembly GCF_002204515.2 of Aedes aegypti. Taxonomy (NCBI): domain Eukaryota; kingdom Metazoa; phylum Arthropoda; class Insecta; order Diptera; family Culicidae; genus Aedes; species Aedes aegypti. The sequence continues at coordinate 231,579,849 of NC_035109.1, read as the reverse complement.
TATATTTTCCCTGCTGAGCACGGATTGAAAGATTTCGTTTAATGTATTGGCAGTAACCAAATGTCGTTAGATTTATGTATAAACAATATTTTTCCTTAGAGTGGCCAAAACTGGTACACCTCCCCTATAATAGTTTCAGTTCATTGAAATCTAGGGTCTGCTGTTGTATCCGTAGCTCAGTTACGGTTTGAACCTCCTCTGGAGTGAACTTCGTTGTACCTTCATGCTAACCTGCGACTTGTAGGCGAACGATACGCGAATCCTTCTCGTTCTGTGCCGCCCGTCCAGCGTGGGCATATTGTACAAGGACTACCACCTAGTTCTAGTTCTAGTTTTGAACCACAAGCTTTCAGATAGTGCGTAACTTTGGGGAAATATTGCATTCCTAAATTATAAATTTTGTGCTTTATTTTATTGTCACATTTTTCAATTTTTTGACTTCAGCTGGTTTGCCGTCATAAAAGTCATTGAAATTTAAATTTTAGTTCAATTTCAATTAAGGATCATAATAATATAACACATAAGGTAGATTTTAAAATTATAAAAGTCATAAAAATCTCAAAAAAGTTTTTGGTAGTTTTGGCCGCCCCTTTATATGGAGCCCGACCATTGTGGACGTTCCAATATTGCGAAGAATCGATATTTGATTCGATACGATTATCAAATCGAAGTATCGATATCACCGATATATTGAATGTAAATATCGATATATAGTAGTATCATTTGATATATTTGAAGGACGCGAAATTCTTGTACAGTAATTTCTCGATTATATCACGGACCCAAACAATTATGGCGTGCTATACCGAAGCGTAATATAATCAAAATGTATTTTTCTGCCATTTAATTTTCATTCTGAATGAAATGAAAAGCATGTAAGACATGGGACAAATAAATAAATGTCGATTGTTTGGAATTATTTTTGAATGTAAAATGTATGAATTTCATGTAATTATTGTGGCGTGATAAAATCGAAAACAAAACCGAGCTAAAATCGGTTACATGATCGTGTAAATTTAAAGTGAATTCGATTGAAAAATAATGGATTGGTCGTTGAAATTTAGGTTTATTTTGATGCTCCAAATATGTGCATGAAAATAAACTTAAATTTACAACATATATTTAGCTGTGTACGAGAAAACCCTACAATTGTTATCCAAATATTAGTTCACGATATATCCAGGGAAGCTAAGTCAAATTTTGAAAAAACTAGAAGATTTTGAAAATTTATCTGGAATAGTCTGGATTGCTTATGTCGTACATGGAGAACCTTACAAATGATTTACAAAACCTTACAAATTTCTTTCAAATTTTATCTGGATCTTACAGATTTTTGTAAAATGGGGCTTCAAAAATCTGGAATATTCCTGACAAATCTGGAAGGTTGGCAACGCTGGATTGTCATGTCTACCTATCTCAAGTGATATTTCTTATGACTCTGGTACCTTTTACTTGTTCGTACCTACGGGATTTCTGAACAATAAATACTGGCTACCGTAGGCGCAGAAGAGGGACTTCCCGAACTGGGACTGATTAACATATTATTTTATTCTTTATTCGCAGGATATAAAAGTGGCGACGAGGATCATGGAAATGTGTGTTAGCGATTATCGTTTTACTTTGAGGTGGCGAGTTTGCCAATTTTATTTATTTGAGTGTGGTGAAATTACCAATTTTGAGTTGAACTAAATTGTTCTTCAGAGCTGACGAAATTGTCGTATATTGTGAACATAGTTGTTCTTTTGTGAAGCGATTGCTATATTGAGATGAACGAAATTGTTCTTTAGTGTTGACGAAGTTGTCAAATGTAATGTTGAGCAAAGCAGTATGAATCCAATGATTTGAATGTCTTGTTATAGTCATGAAATAAATACTTTGAAGTTACAGCTGTGGAATTTGTTGGGTATATTTTCGATTGTTCGTTGTTGTAACGTGAAGGCGGCTTTTTAAAGAGTTGATAGAAAGTTTCTAAAGGGGAAAGGACTGTCATGTCTACCTATCTCGAGTGATATTTCTTATGACTCTGGTACCTTTTACTTGTTCGTACCTACGGGATTTCTGAACAATAAATACTGGCTACCGTAGGCGCAGAAGAGAGACTTCCCGAACTGGGACAGATTAACATATTATTTTATTCTTTATTTGCAGGATATAAAAGATATATCGGAAGGAAATATCGATACCACCGATATATTGAATAGGAAATATCGATACAAAAATATCGAATATCGAAAGCAAAATATCGATATTCCGATATATCGAAAGTATCAGAACGTCTCCAGATGGAGCTAGTGATGGACTTCGTTGGTGTTTCTGAGTGGGCAATTCGTCATCAAACGTCAACATCCCACCGCAAAATCGCTAGTGTTTGGAGGGGATTTTATCCTCCAAATTGCCAAATAACCTCCAAATCATCACCTCCAAGTTAGTTCTAATACCCTACGTTATGTGAAATATGGTGGCGTGTCGATCGTCGCAAGTTTATCGTCAAACAGTCAATGAGGTACGCTTCTCCTTTTTCTTTTCGACGAGCGTCGTTTCGGATCGGCTTCGAGCTTGCTGCTTCCGCTGGCGAATAGATCCATTCGCTGAAGGTCGGTAGGTTGATGGTTACCTGTGTCTTCCGGTGATGTGACTAAATTCAGCTTGATTGAAGGCGACAGCTTGTCAACAAGCTGATAAAGGAGGGTCACGTTATACATATATTTCTCCAGACCACACGAGTCGACCGTTGTGCAGAAATTCTGGACGATTACAGCAAAGTCCGCCAACGTTTCAAGACGATCTTCTCGGATTGGCGGCAGAGCGCTAACATTTCCAATCAACGTGTGTACGATTATCTACGGTTGGCCGAATAACATTTTCAAGGTATTGATTATACCTTGGACGTTTCCCAGATGCACAAGCCGACATTATACTGCTTTGTAGGCTTTTCTTATCAAGCTCTTTTGTAAGCGTACAAGGTTTTCCTCCTCAGTATATCCACACATACTATAAAGCATGGATAGAATGATCGGCCACTTCTCCGAGTTAGCGGCAAATGATGGCAAGTCCCTGGAAACTCTGTAAATGTAGGGCTGTGGCCTGAAGTACCACTATGACTCTGCTCTAGAACTGTGGAATTTGTTAGAGATCGTGGAACTCGGACCGGCGCTGACTCGATTTGGGTAGACTGAGGGTGAATATTTGGATTTAAGTATTTGTATAAATTGGCCATGTTTTCTATGTATAGGAATCGACTGTGATGAAGGTTATGTTTCATTATTCTATTATTATTATTCTATGCGTTTTCGGCTTTCAGTCTCTAGGAATCATAAACGGATTTCCATTCTACACCTGATGTTTCAGTCACATTTATTGTGACTTTTTCAAAGGATAGACAACGATCACTCCGTTTTTTCGTTTCAGGTATGTCTTAAACATAATTCCACATCGGACCATAAGTGTTTCGAGTTCCCTTTTAATCCCTTTCAATTTTTTTAATCTACCGGTTGGATTTGGTGTACCTCCTACGATAATTCACTACCGTAATGACCGGTAGTGACATTTCCAAAATTATTACTCTTTGCCGGATGCGAAATAAATACGTACGTTTCAGCTATTGTTGCAAAAAAAAATAGAATTTTCCTATCGGGAACCTATAAATTCATTTTAGACATATCTCAAATAGTATTATTTAAATTTCTTAAAAATAAATTTGGATCGTATGGTACGCCAAGATACGTTTGTGAACGCCTGTAGAAAATATACATATGATTTTCAATTCTTATGATTACTTACGTTTAGTTCCCTTTATGTAATATTGTGTCCAACGATCAGAGCAAACTAAGTGGTGGTCCTAGTCATAGCAATATGATGTTTGATAGTCATAGCAATATATGTATCGAAGATATTCATAGTTTAGTGTTTACCGGTTTTGTTGTACGGAACAGTCCTTTATGTAATGAAGTGGGGCAACGAGACACAAATTAGGTTATGTAGTATGCAAGCAAAATGTTTTAGATCTAACTTCAATGTTTAATTTCAATATTTTACCGATTCTTATTTTAGATAATAGATAATATGTAGAATTTTCGTGTACCTCGCGTACCTGCAGGAATAAAATAGACCCTTTTGTGTGGTCCTTAGTCTCAGCAACTCATATCCCTACCTCCTCGTGGTACTGACCGGGGTACGAGTAACCTTAGGGAAGATCGGGTAACCAATACCGGTGGGATTTTTGGTTCAATGCTAATGTTAGGAGCGGCTTACAACAGCGTATGTTCCCCATGTCAGGGGTGGCTGTTCATCGTCCGAGTGCCAGAGAGGCACATTAAACTAAACTGCGCACTATAGACCTCCGGAAATCTAGGGGATTGGTGTCAGGCCTTGCAAGCCAGCCGTAAAGAAATCTAGCAACGAATAATCAACGAGAGAATACGAACCGGGACAATCGGCGAAGACCACAGCGACATAAAGGTACTAACGATTGGAAGCTCGGTACGTGGAACTGTAAATATCTCAACTTCAACAGTAGTTTGGATGCCGATTTCCATGTATTTACGTACCCATTACCAAAGTTACCCCAAAACCGAAAATAGATTTTCGATTATATGAAAAATAATCGGTCCATTCCAAATGAATCATTATGCAATCTTTTATCTGTAATCGATTACTTAAATACCAGTATTTGATTTGAAAAATATTAAATAGAGGTCTTTAAAACATAATGCAGAAATATTAAGATTTTCTCCGAAACACAAAGTTACCACGTTTTACGGTACAGTATTTTCGTCTAGATTGCTCGTCTGCCGCCCCAAACGGTTTTAACGATGCTCGGCAATGACAATCGATTTACGCTCCGCACTTGTCCTGCATTTTGAGACTGAAAGCACGTGCTTTTCCGAAGGTGACAGAAGGTGCGAGGAATGCAAAATCTTTTGAAGAATTTATTAACATGCATGCCGACGACTTGCGGTGACTGTTCAAACACATCAAATAAAACGAGAAATTATCATCTGCCATCATGAATATAACACAGTAACCACAAAATTCTCACCCCCTCCTCCTTGGCACCGAAATGAAGCGTAAATTCCAACGAAAACAGCCTGGCACAGGATAACTGCTCGGCACGCCCACCACAACATGAGCTCTCGGTTCGGTGACATCAGATTCAGCATGATTTATGAGCTGACAAATCGAGTTTATCGATTTAGATGTCGGAGAAAGAAACCCTCCCGGTTGCCGGCCGCCTGGCTGCATAACGTATCGGGAAGTGCCATACGCGTGATCCACCACACACTAGGGGAAAAGTGCACCCTGTTTACGAAGAAAGAACGCAAATCATAGGGTGCTGGAGTTTTCGTTGGTTCGGATTCAGAATATAATGCAGCACCCTGATCAAAAAATGTTAGAATTCAATACGTTTATTGTGTCAATACCATATCTTCAACAGGGTAGTCATAAAACGAAATACAGTGGCATATATTCATATTCATGGGGCCTTCCTTAGCCGAGTGGTTAGAGTCCGCGGCTACAAAACAAAGCCATGCTGAAGGTGTCTGGGTTCGATTCCCGGTCGGTCCAGGATCTTTTCGTAATGGAAATTTCCTTGACTTTCCTGGGCATAGAGTATCATCGTACCTGCTACACGATATACGAATGCGAAAATGGCAACTTTGGCAAAAAAAAAGCTCTCAGTTAATAACTGTGGAAGTGCTCATAAGAACACTAAGCTGAGAAGCAGGCTCTGTCCCAGTGAGGACGTTAATGCCAAGAAGAAGAAGATATTCATATTCATATAGGGTACTGTATTCACACCAATTAAAATTCAAATATGCAACACTGGATGCTGAAATCTAGTGCTCCCTATATTTTTAAAACATTTTATAAGATCTGTTCGATTATAGTAGAGGTACTGGCACAAGAGCAAAATATAGAGAATTTCGCCGTGAAATGAACAGTACGACGTGTCTCGTTGTTGTCCAACTCCCCCTATGTTGTGATCATCGAAAGAATCAATGCTCCAGTCGGGGTCACGTGTTCGAAGCTAAAGTCATATTCACCGAGTAGGAAGGGAGACCAAGATTATTGATTGCACTATTGGTTTTCCGCTCTGGTTGTGCAGCCGTTCCAGTTGGGCTGCAAAACCGTTGCCAAGAGTTCACGCTTGGTAGTTTCTACTTGGTAGGAGAAAGAGCCGTAATCCACATGAGAAAAATGATGCACTTAACGGGAAAATCAGTAAAACGGTAATGACGGTGTCGATGGAGATGCAAGTAGGAATGATAAATTGGGCATTTATGATAATCAGCTTAAGTGATTGAGCCACTCAATTAATTGGCAAATTATGGTGCGTGTGACAAAAAATAGGGTTGAGTTAATGAGTAACAATAACCTCGTTTGAGTATGGTTTAACCAACTGTTGCTATCTTAACTAAACCTAATGATTCTGCTAAGAAGCATAATCAAATATCACATCGAAGATGCATTAACTGAGTCATAATCATATTTGTCCATCAAAACACACCAATGAAAACATTCAGATGATTTCTTGTTTTGACGAGATATTCGAGACTAAACACACAATTTCGCCATGTCGCCAAAAAAGTCATTGATTGAAATGCAAATTAGACGTTTTTACACTACCGCCACCTGTCGGCCCATCGCACTATGGTTCGAAGGCGGTCAAAACCTCAAAAATCAAAATTGTTTTCTCCGAACGGTAATATTTTTCCCGACTTTATTTTGTTTATTTTGTTGGACGGTGCTATCCCGTTAGGCCGAATGTCGTTTGGCCGAAGGCCATTAGGCCGAATGCCGTTAGGCCGAAAGGGTCGTTAGGCCGAAAGGGTCATTAGGCTGAAAATGGCCGATAGCTCTAATGAACCGTAAGGTCGAATGGGTAGCTAACAGGAATAGGTCCGGATAATTTGCATTTCCTAGAAACCGCCGAAATAATTTTCAAGTTGATTGTTGTTAGATCAGGATAATTTGCATTACCTAGAAGCCCACAATATCCGCTGTGAAATATACCTAGAAAGAAAAGCCTTTAATTAGAGAAGGAAAATACACTGATGAATGCGTTAGTAGGGCGGTTCAAAATTTAAAAATGTTTGAGAATCCAATCTCCCATATGCTCCTTACCATCCTCATCATAAAAATAGTGTTCTGTGAAATTTTCAGCTTTCTAGGTGGTGATTTAAAGGTGGCCCAAAGACAAAGTAGGTTTATACGGAAATTACTATGGAGAAATTTTGAGATACGTTCCAAACACGCTAGTACTCAGGCCATAGACAACCGTATATCAATACACAGTGATCTTCGTAGCCAGGATGTCCTGGGCGATAAGTGAATATCGCCCACTGTCAGTTGCGACAGATATGAAAATAAAGACCATTGCTTTGTTTAATATTTGTTATGGTTTGATTATCAATTTTTGATATCGTCAAATCAACCAATAATGTGCCAAAATGTTGAAGCACATTCAATATTACTATGGTTTAGGAAGGAGAGCAAACATTTAAAGGCATCCTACTATATCCCAAGCATGCAATCAGTTTTTTTATTGCGACGCTTGTAAGATTACGGATCATAAACATCAAACAAAACTTCGCATCATGATTACACCCTCGATTCAATTTACCTGAAAATGGGTTAAAACATCAAGATGTTGACTACGCTAGAAGTCGTCCCGTGCCATGGGCCTGCTAGTACTATAATATAAGTACAAACTTATTATCCCATAGTAAAAACACATTCTTCAAACCATAATGAAGAAATTTGCTCAAGAGAGATATTCAATCTTACGAATCTATGACATTTGGTCGAAAGATATTTGGTCGAATGACATTTAGTCGAATGACGTCTGGTCGAAAGTACATTTGGTCGAATGGACATTTCGTCGAATGGACATTTGGTCGAAAAGGTTTAGTTGCAACAGAAAGCACATGATATTTGGTCGAACCGACATTTCATGGAAAGGATAGCGGTCGAATCTAAATCGTATGGAAACATAGTCTTACGTTTAGTCTGACTATAGTCGATAGTAGCATTTTGTCGCTAATACAAGGAGATTGAATAATTGAAAAAGTATCAGTCATTTTACTAACAATCTCTATTCGATTAGCAAAATTTTGTTATTCAATTTGATGGACGCTCTTCCAACAAATTGATCAACTTCTTGCATTTTTAATGTTTCATGCTGCTTTTTCGTTCAGGCATGTTCTGCGATTCGAGATAGGTTGATCTTTAATGGAAGCAAGCCAACTTTTGTCTCCTCAGTTAGCTCGTCTTCCCTTACCCGATACATAGAATCAGCACAATTTTCATTTTCAATCATTCAAAGCTTCTACTGCAAACTATGTTATTCAACCGAGGTCATCAAAGCCGTATATTTGCTTGAGGAATTTTAATAAGCTGGAAGTAACAATAAGCCAATTGGCCATAAGCAGAGTTAACGACACCTAACATTCACTTCGCCATAAAGGTTTTCCTTAAAGCATTTTTTTCCTGCCGTTTTAACTATGAATTCTGCATTCAAAAATCTTACCCACTTCCGTAAGCTGCAAGACCCGGAATTCAAAGAAAGATCCCAACCACTCTCTCCGAATTCTTCCATCAGATGAAGATCAGCAGTTTATAACAAAGAACGATGACATTTCAAAAGAATAATAAATAATGCAAGCATTATACACTTAAACAGTGTGTGAGAGTTCGGTAAATAAAATCACCGAATTTGTTCCGTAATTCACTTAACTACAGATGGTTCAAGCAGTTTTTGACAGCGAAACTACTGAATTTCGGTAAATTGACGTGAATCTGTCATCATTTTTACGGAGGAGTTTGTAATTCCCCAGAATTACCGACAATGGTGAAACATTTAACAGATGTTTCGGTAATCGATCTGTTAGTTTACCGAAATCGGTAAATCTGCAAATTGACAACAACGTGATTTCATTTTATTTCATTTATTTAGTTAACATCTACACAGATAACACTGAATCAACAATTTCACGCCACAATACTCGGTTCGTGGCCGCATCTCTCCATCCTCGGTTCTGCCCCACGCTCGCCAAATCGATACGCACTTGATCCGCCCACCTAGCTCGCTGCGCTCCACGCCTTCTTGTACCAACCGGATCCGAAGCGAACACCATCTTTGCCGGGTTGCTGTCCGGCATTCTTGCAACATGCCCTGCCCATCGTATCCTTCCAGCTTTGGCCACCTTCTGGATACTGGGTTCGCCGTAGAGTTGGGCGAGCTCGTGGTTCATCCTTCGCCGCCACACACCGTTCTCCTGCACACCGCCGACTCCAAGTGCTTGCAGGTCCTCCTCGAGCATCGTCCACGTTTCATGCCCGTAGAGGACTACCGGCCTTATGAGCGTTTTGTACATGGTACATTTGGTGCGGGCGTGAATCTTTTTTGACCGCAGCTTCTTCTGGAGGCCATAGTAGGCCCGACTTCAACTGATGATGCTCCTCCGTATTTCACGGCTAACGTTATTGTCAGCCGTCAGCAAGGATCCAAGGTAGACGAACTCGTCCACCACCTCGAACGTATCCCCGTCTATCGTAACACTGCTACCTAGGCGAGCCCTGTCGCGCTCGGCCCCACCAGCTAGCATGTACTTTGTCTTGGCCGCATTCACCACCAGTCCAACTTTTGCTGCCTCGCGTTTCAGGCGGGTGTACAGGTCTGCCACCTTTTCAAATGTTCGGCCGACGATGTCCATATCATCCGCGAAGCAAACAAATTGACTGGATCTCGTAAAAATCGTACCCCGGCTGTTAAGCCCGGCTCTCCGCATAACACCTTCAAGCGCAATATTGAACAACAGGCACGAAAGTCCATCACCTTGTCGTAGTCCCCGATGGGATCCAAACGAACTGGAGTGTTCGCCTGAAACCTTCACACAATTTTGCACACCTTCCATCGTCGCTCTTATCAGTCTCGTGAGCTTCCCTGGAAAGCTGTTCTCGTCCATGATTTTCCATAGCTCTACGCGGTCGATACTGTCGTATGCCGCCTTGAAATCGATGAAAAGGTGATGCGTTGGGACCTGGTATTCACGACATTTTTGGAGGATTTACCGTACAGTAAAGATCTGGTCCGTTGTCGATCGGCCGTCAACGAAGCCGGCTTGATAACTTCCCACGAACTCGTTTACTACGGGTGACAAACGACGGAAGATGATCTGGGATAATACTTTGTAGGCCGCATTTAGAATGGTGATCGCTCGAAAGTTCTCACAGTCTAACTTGTCGCCTTTCTTGTAGATGGGGCAGATTACCCCTTCCTTCCACTCCTCCGGTAGCTGTTCTGTTTCCCAGATTGTGCCTATCAGCCGGTGCAGACAAATGGCCAGCCTTTCCGGACCCATCTTTATGAGTTCAGCTCCGATACCATCCTTACCAGCAGCTTTATTGTTCTTGAGCTGGTGAATAGCATCCTTAACCTCCCTCAAAGTGGGGGCTGGTTGGTTTCCATCTTCCGCAGTACTGACGAAGGCATTTCCTCCGTTGTCCCGTCCTTCATTGCCTGTGCTCTCAGCACCATTCAGGTGCTCGTCGAAGTGCTGCTTCCACCTTTTGATCACCTCACGCTCGTCCGTCAGAATGCTCCCATCCTTATCCCTGCACATCTCGGCTCGCGGCACGAAGCCGTTGCGGGATGCGTTGAGCTTTTGATAGAACCTACGCGTTTCCTGAGACCGGCACAGCTGTTCCATCTCCTCGCACTCCGTCTCCTCCAGGCGGCGTTTTTTCTCCCGAAAGAGGCGGGTCTGCTGTTGCCGTTTCCGTTTATAGCGTTCCACGTTCTGCCGGGTCCCTTGCTGCAGCATGACCGCCCGCGCTGCATTCTTCTCCTTCAAAACCTCCTGGCACTCCTCGTCGAACCAATCGTTCCGTCGACTCCGTCCCACGTACCCGACGTTGCTCTCAGCTGCATCGTTGATGGCTGCTTTCACTGTTCTCCAGCAGTCCTCAAGAGGGGCTTCGTCCAGCTCACCCTCTTCCGGTAATGCAGCCTCGAGTTGCTGCGCGTATGCCGCTGCGACATCCGGTTGCTTGAGCCGCTCTAGGTCATACCGGGGCGGCCGTCGGTACCGTACGTTGTTAACGACGGAGAGTTTTGGGCGCAGTTTGACCATCACCAGATAGTGGTCAGAGTCGATGTTAGCGCCACGATAGGTCCTGACGTCGATAATGTCGGAGAAGTGCTGACCATCAATCAGAACGTGGTCGATATGCGATTCTGTCTGCTGTGGTGATCTCCAGGTGTATCGGGTCGGAAGGCTGTGCTGGAAGTAAGTGCTACGAATGGCCATATTCTTGGAGGCGGCAAAATCAATTAGTCGTAAGCCGTTTTCGTTCGTCAGCCGGTGGGCGCTGAACTTTCCAATCGTCGGTCTGAATTCCTCCTCCTGGCCAACCTGAGCGTTTAGATCTCCTATGATGATTTTGACGTCGTGGCTTGGGCAACTGTCGTACTCGCGTTCAAGCTGCGCGTAAAAAGCGTCTTTATCATCATCAGTGCTTCCGGAGTGAGGGCTGTGCACGTTTATTATGCTGAAGTTGAAGAACCGGCCTTTGATCCTCAACTTGCACATTCTCTCATTGATCGGCCACCACCCGATCACGCGCCTCTGCATATCACCCATCACTATAAAAGCTGTTCCCAGCTCATGTGTATTGCCGCAGCTCTGGTAGATGGTATGGTTACCTCTAAACGTTCGCACCATTGATCCCTTCCAACACACTTCCTGCAACGTTACGATGCCGAATCCACGGTCCTTCAGCACGTCGGCGAGTATGCGTGTGCTCCCGATGAAGTTGAGAGATTTACAGTTCCACGTACCGAGTTTCCAATCGCTAGTCCCTTTACGTCGCTGTGGTCTTCGCCGATTGTCCCGGTTCGTATTCTCTCGTTGATTATTCGTTGCTTGATTTTTTTACGGCTGGCTTGCAGGGCCTGACACCAACCCCCTAAATTTCCGGAGGACCATTCCCCCTGAATGTTCGGAGGACCATAGTGCACAGTTTAGCTTAGAGTCCTTCTCTGGCACTCGGACGATGATCAGCCGCCCCTGACATGGGGAACAGACGCTGTTGTGAGCCGCTCCTTACATGGAGTACAGACGCTCAAGGTTTGCAGAAGCAAAAGCAAAAGCAAACCCCCCCCTTCCCTGTCAGCATACGACCAAAGTTCCCACCGGGGGTTGGTTACCCGATCTTCCCTAAAGTTACTCGTACCCTGGCCAGTACCGCGAGGAGGTAGGGATAGGAGTTGCTGGGCAAGAGGCTAAGGACCGCACAACAACGTGATGTCATGTGTTTTTTTTTACTGGTTGGCCTTTGGAAGCTGCAAACATTTTGCATAGAAACTATTACGAAGAAGGTAACGTAATAATATTTGTACGTTTTATAACGTAAACAAAATTATTTGCAGTATGGCTGCTAGGAACCACCATGTACAACCACCTTTCCGATTTGTTCGTCCCGTATTGGTAGCAACGCAGCCAGCTTTCCGCAACAACAACAATTGCAATATCTTCAGACTTGTATGGTCCCAGAACTACCCGTGTCGTAACGCAGCTCACACGTAAATTAATATCTACTTAACAATCATAAACATGGAATAAAAATTATAAGGATGATTATGTGATATTTTGTCTAGAAAAACCAACCGGTGGTCATGGATTACAATATTCCGGTAAAAAATATCGAACATTCGGTAGTTTTGACAGTTGCGCTCAAAAATTCAAATTACCGAAATTGAACGAACTGATGAGATTTCGGTAAATAAATTACCGACTTCGGTGATTTGAACTAAATGTGTATGTTCACAGCGTTGAGTAATAAAATAGAAACTTGTTGAGCGGTTTTTCAAAGAATGATGATATTTTCAAGAATAATCAATTCACTTGAGCTAAATATTTCAGTCAATGTATAAAACAACTATTTCTTAAAAATTCATTTAATCAAAAGATGTCTAGAATTTGAAAATAAGACTACTAAAAATGGCCCATTTTTTTATTCAACAACAGGTAATGATTGAGATTCCTTAAAATAATACATTATTTCACCAACTTTGCAAAACTTAGAAAACAATAATTAATGTCACCAAGTGATATTTAAATAAACCATTAAAAACAAGCTTTCAACTAAATTTCCGTTCAAGTAAACGCCATTCCAGCAAAAAAAAAAGTTCCAAAGCAATTCGACCAAATGTCCATTCGACCAAATGCCCTTTCGACCAAATGTACTTTCGACCAAACGTCATTCGACCAAACGTCATTCGACCAAATGTCATAAGACGAAATTTCCAAAAGCTCAATCTTACGGATAGCAGAAGAGTTATTCATGAGTTTGTTTGCTATTATTTAGCGTAATATGGGATTATAGCCCTGCAAACATGTACAAAAATCCCAGACAAAATTAGCTCAAAAGGGATTTGTTTCTTCAGCAACATCCTTTATTAAGGTTTGAAAAATGAGTTTTCATTGTGGGATAATACGTTTGTACTTATATTACAGTACTAGCGTGTTTGGAACATTTCTCAAAATTTCTACATAATAATTTCCATGTAAACCTACATTGTCTTTGGGCCACCTTTAAATCACCATCTAGAAAACATAAAATTTCACAGATCACTATTTTTATGGTAAGGATAGTAAGGGGCATATGAGAGATTGGATTATCAAATGTTTTTAAATTTTGAATCGCCTTAATGCGTTAGCCGTTTGACATAGTAGTAATTGATCAAATGTTATTTCGGCCTAACGTAGGCTGACCATAAGCCAACCAGATAAAAACGTGACAAATAAAAAACAAAAACGGGACAATTTTATGAGACATAGATTATGCGATTGTGCTACTTTTCCCCGAATGGCCCGTTTCTCCGAAGCCTTTTCCCCGGATCACGCGTTCCCTTGTAAAGCAATGCAGCTCAAAAAAGTGCAATAATAGTCTTTACCCTAGCAAGCGAAAATAGCTGTAATACCAAATTTAGAAATGGACATACAAAAGTGATATTAACTTGAAAAATATAATAGAAAAAATATACGAAAATAATATCTGTTGTAGGTTATTGACTTCAGTCTATTATGCTCAAAAACGGATTTTAAGTTTTCATCCGACGTTTCGGACACATTTATCGTGCCTTTTCCAAGGAGTTAACTGTGTTCCGTTTTCTCGTTAACTTGCCCACAGCATAGGCAACATAAGTCAACATACAGAATTTTGCCCGTTCTGGTCTTAACACGGGCGTAAAATCCGAAAAACGATCCGGGTCGCAGAACTTCGATAAAGTTGCCTGTTTATCGCTACTCTTATTCTTATTGTGTAATAATATCTAATATTTACTCCTTGAATACTATATGCATATCATATTAAGCTTTTATAAGATCTCACCAATATCAGCGAGCTATTCCTTAGATCTTCCAACATCAAATTAAGCTATGGCTCAGAAGTTCCAGGAATAAAATTTTGAAATTATCTTCAGATCTTTTATCTCGATTTAATGGTCAGAACTTTGCTTCTGCTCGGGTAGTGAGATAGTGTTGACTAAGAAAGATCAATAAGCTTCCAAAGAAGGAGATATTTGATCATTCTCGACCAAATTCATATTGCCAAAAATACAAATGCGAAAGGTTATAACAATTATGAGTGTTAGAACTTTTCTGAGAACTGAGCTATTCGGGGAAACGGGGTTTTCGGGGAACTAGCATTCTGAGAACTGGCGTTGGGAGAACGACATTCAGGAAACCGCCATTCGAGGGAAAGTAGCAGTACCAGATTATGCAATCCCAAGCTACATGTTTGTATGATTCAATAAAAATCACTTAAGAGCCTTGAAGCGCATTCTTTAATTTCCGAGAAGCAGCGTTTTTTTTAAGAATTTCGCTTTTCAATTTTTCCAATTCAAACGTAAATTTTTCTAATATTTCATTACTTTATTGAAATATCCACTTTTTAAACAGTTAATCCAATCAATTGCGTATCAAAAGTAAACACATAGTTGTTCTTTTTCATTTTAGGTATTATAGTCTTGTGAAGATCCGTGTTTTGGAAATCCACCAAAATTTAGCATAAATATGAGTAAAGAAACGCAAAAAGTTAAGCTGAAGCATGTACGGATCAAGTTTAACTGTGTTTGAGAAACTAATAATTACTTGGAAAATAGATGAGTAAGACAATAAACTGTGAAATAAATATTTCTAAAAACTGTTTGTTGTTATTTTTATTGTTTTACTGGTGTTTAAAATTGGGGGCCCAGATAGCCGTAGCGGTAAACGCGCAGCTATTCAGCAAGACCAAGCTGAGGGTCGTGGGTTCGAATCCCACCGGTCGAGGATCTTTTCGGGTTGGAAATTTTCTCGATTTCCCAGGGCATAGAGTATCTTCGTACCTGCCACACGATATACGCATGCAAAAATGGTCATTGGCATAGTAAGCTCTCAGTTAATAACTGTGGAAGTGCTCATAAGAACACTAAGCTGAGAAGCAGGCTCTGTCCCAGTGGGGACGTAACGCCAGAAAAAAGAAGAATGGTGTTTAAAATTATGTGCCAATTCTTCATTTCCTAAAATACGGGACAATTCGAGCATTTTCCATAAAACGACGGGACAGCCCGTAGAGGGGATGAAAACGGTACTGTCCCGTTAAATACGGTACGTATGGTCAGCCTAGCCTAACGGCATTCGGCCTAATGGCTTTCGGCCTTACGACATTCGGCTTAACGACCTGCACCCATTCTGCTAAGAAGCATAATCAAATATCACATCGGAGATGCATTAACAGAGTCATAATCATATTTGTTCAACAAAATACACCAATGAAAACATTAAGATGATTTCTTGTTTTGTCAGCTTTCCTCGGACGAGATATTCGAGACTAAACACACAATTTCGCCATGTCGCCAAAAAAGTCATTGATTGAAATGCGAATTTCACGTTTTTACACTACCGCCACCTGTCGGCCCATCGGCCAAACACAGTGATTTTTGCGTTAGGCTACATGTCATCGTAACTATGATATTGATCGTCATTTGTTCTAAATGTTACGTCTGTTTGTCAGTGTTTTGGTGACTATCGTTTTAATGTTCTTCATTACATTTTTTTTTATTTGTAACAAAAAACTAAAACTATAAAAATTTTATTACAAAATCAAATTAATTTATTGGAGTCTGCAATCTACTTTCATAACGAACCTATACGAATAAACAATTCAAATGCTTTTCACAGCTCCTAATCGTCAATACTATGCATTTATATGATGAATATGTGTATTATCCTGACAAAACTGTAAGAAAATTATTCCGTTTTTGTCACGGTTCCGTTTTTGTCAACTGAATTTTGCAGATCGTGTTGATAAAAACGATACATATCTTTATTTTTGAAATTATTTTTAGGGACATCCATAGGAAATTATTAGATTATTTGCAATCAAATTCTTGCCAGCTTTCTTACGAATTGTTCAAAAACTGCTTCAGGTCCCTGTCAGTTATTCCCCATCAAAACCACTCGCAATCTATCTCTAGGAGTTTGATAAGATTTTCTACTATTTTCAATAATAATGATCTTTGGTAGATTTCTGAAAACATTCTTGACGGAATTCAAACCCAAACTTCATGTGTATAACAATCATTATCAACAAAGTTCATAATACTTTCGATGCTCAAAAGTTGTTTTTTGGTTGTTTCGGAAAGTATTGTATGTTGCCATACAAAAGAAACGAAGAACTTTGTATAGAGAATGTAAGCATGTTGAAAAAATCGATTTAGTCTAATTTTAATTGTGCAATTTCAACCAAATCTCATCTGAAATGAAAGTTCAAGTTCTATATTGCATGTTTGGTGGATCATACTTTAAATTTCGTGTAAATATCAATGAAAACAGTGTTTTATACAACTTTGGCGAGCTGTAGCAAAACATTGTGACGTGCAGGAACATTTCAGGAACATTTCAGAACGGCATCAGATAGAGCAACCCCAGAATAACTAGAGACACATAAATTGATCCTTGAGACACGCAAAACTGTCATTTTTGTTACGCTGTGTAATCTGTGCATGTGTTAAAGATTGAAATTCGAAATTGAAACTTTGTAATCTATTACAGAATTGTAAAACTACAATGTATCGTTTATGGTCATTCTGCCTAGTGATTTCAAGTGTTGAACTCTATCTAACTTTTATTTTGTTATCAAACAATTACACCTGCTCGCTTCTGTTCTTTATAAATCATAGCACAATTTCATTTTTACGAGTGATAAATTAATATTCTACTTCAATATTTGAATTTCCCCGTACTAAATTCTCTGTCAATCCGAATCGTACGATATATATTAAAAACTTGCTCTCGACTGTTTTTAATAAGCTTAGACCTAGTTTTTGTTAGTTCACTGCAATCAAACGTGACAAAATATGTTTTATAGCAAAGGGTGAGTCCCTTTGAACAAAAGACCATTGACATTTAAAAATTCGATTCCATGTTTCGTATTTGTTCGTTAACTTCGACTACAATTACGACATGTTACATCGAAGCGTTCCACAACAAAAACTTTTATCCCCATCGGATAAAGAAGCCTCTCCTAATTGATAGTCAATACCAAGAAAGAAAGGCAGCGCAGTACCAGCAAGTCCTAAGCAAACATCAATCAATCAGTTTGCTTAGCGAATTCACTCAATCAATAAACCGGATCATGGAAAAACAAAGCGATTGAAGTAAGGCGTCGTTTGATCCGCTGCGCTAGTTCAAAAACGTGGTTCGTGATTGTGAAAAACAAAAAGCGAAAGTGTACCTTAACTGCGGCGAAAGGGTGAACTCAAGTCGGAAAACCTTCCTTCCCCTTACTTTCCCATCGGGTTGATGATAGGCTCAAATATGGCGATGGCACAATTGGACGAGCCTTCTGATACCTGACACTGGATAAGTTGTCGAGTGTATCTATTTTTGAAATATTATTTCATTTGAATGTGAGTTTTCCAATGGACGGAAAAGATCTGTTTAACGCTCACGATTCAGAGACGTAAAAATACTTTCAGCTCGTTCGTCCACTAAATCAAATTTTATTCAAATGGTTTTTCTCAATTACCTGTCCACCGAAACGTCTGCTGGATACCCGTGCTGGGTGCTTATCGGAATCTGCCACATCATTTACCAGCCTCTCCGACAAAAAAAAAGCCATTACGCATACGATTCAAGGCCAAACCCATCAGCGGGCTCTCGAGGGTAAAGTTGTTATAATGGAGAATTTTATCTAATTTTCTCTATCACGGTTGCATGAAAGCATAGCACTAGACTAGTTCGAAAATTCTGCATGCGAAAATCAGAATCTTGAAAAATAAAGAGGATTATTTCGTATCATCAAAAAACTAGGATACATGAAATTGGTTTCAGATGTGTTATAGATGCCAAAATTTGATATGAAGAACAAAAAACCTAAACGTTTCCAATTAAATTTTGTTATTTTCGTAATCTTAATGTTCAATAAAAAAGCTATTAAATTGCAAATAGTCTTTACTACGACTATTGTTCATTACTAAATAACAATAAAAAAGTGTTTGAAATTACCCTCTCGAAAATATCCTTGAACGGTTTTTTTACAATCGTTGCGCCAGGGAGGCAAGCAGTGCAAGAAGATTGCAGAAGCTCTCAAAAACAAAAGAAAATACCATTATACAGAAAATGGGAAACAAGAAATTAAATGTCCCAGTCCTCTGGAGAGCCATTTCTAGATGACTCCAGCGATTGGCCACCGCTGTTTTTCGTCGTTTCTGTTGCTGCCTATTCAAGTGCTGTCGTATTTTCTTCCACTCTGGTGGCACAAGAGGAAGAGCATGCTATTTATTCGACAGGGACTGGACGAACAAATAAATCAAATGGCTGTCGGAGAAGATAAAGAACCAAAAATATCCCCCCGCAGTCGTTGTGTTGTCGTGAGATACTTAGAGCTCAATTCGACCAAGCAGATCGTAATGTGCCATAGCGGGAATTAAATTACTAATGTCTATGTCTGGATGATTGGCGTGTTTGTCATTTTATCAACGATGCTGACACTGGCAGTGATTGAGCTAAGCTTTTGGAGAGCATAACAATCTGCACAGAAATGAAGAGGATGTTCATCAAATACAATAATCTTGGAAAGATTTTTGAAAGTATCTACTTTTGTCACACAGACAACTTTCTCTAACTCGATATTGAAGGGACCATCGAATGAGGGAAGTATCGAGTTACAAAACACGGAACAAATGCAAATGCAATCCAAGGGACCATTGAGTTGTCCATGAAATTAAACTTTTACTATGGTTTTTCTAACTCGATATCAAGATACGGAATATTGAAATATCGAGCAGGGGAGAGTTGACGGTACAAGTTATTAATAACAAGTTTTTCGTATATTTAGCACATTAATTTCATGCATTAAATTAGAATACGATTAAATTTCAGCCAAGTTTGAGCACTTAATATTCATATAAATTTAAGTAAATGTTCCATACAATACAGTCTATGGATACACAATTCTACATGTTACCAGCAGCACTGCTTGATTATAATAAACAGGTGAATTATACTAAATGTACAACATAATATCAGCATCCATAAATCAGCTACCATTGGACGAGTTTCTTATAGATTACTTGGAATATTTGAGGAATCTCTAAAAACTTCGTACCCTAGTACTTTGATACCGATATCTAAAAGAAATATAAACTCAATCTATATATATTGCTGTTTGCGTTTGACGTGCAAACCTTGGCTAACAGGGCTTCAAATGCGGTAATACAAAGCAATCAAAGGATACTTAGCAACCATGATCCAACCTAGCAAAGAAAGTCAAACTTTGACTTCGCCTTCCTTGTGAAAAATCTTACCGCGATTGGTGTTCCCGCATTTGATATTTGCATTTCAAACGCACACAGCAATATATAAGAGATTGAAGATCTGAAATTTATTTAAAAGCGTCTGGCGGCTCACCACAGTAGACACAGTAGAACCAGAGCTACAAGTCCAAAGCGCCCTGATAAAGGAGGATGCTTGTGATGACTACCGTTGGTAGTTCGACTGTAGTTCTTTGTTGATGTAAGATTGGCTTTTCAGCCTTGACAATATGAAAAACTGTTATTTTATTTTGTCCAAAGTTTCGGTCCGTTTGAGACCTTCCTCCTATGACCGTGGTCATCAAGTAAAGAACAAAGGGACAATGCTGTAATGTGCCAGCACCGAGGAGGCAGCCCCATGTAGGTAGCGTAGTGGTTAGGTGGCCTACCCAAGATTCTTCACCATCAAAGAAAGGTATTAGAAGAGCAAGCGGATTGATTATACGGCAACAGACCCGGTAACGAATGAAGGACAATGATTGGGAAGTTGAATCTTGGAACGTGAGAACTTTGAATGAACCCGCTCGTGTTGGGTTCCCGGCTCGTGAACTGCGGAATGATGGCGTGAAAGCAGCTATCCAGGAAATACGCTGGTTCATAACCGGAGCGAACGTGAATTCCAAGCGGTCAATCTTCTCGCCAACAATTTATTCAAATACATCTACTACAACGGCGGTGACAAAGCAGAACATGGAGTTGACTACATGTTGATTAGGAGGCAGATGAGCGAGTAATGAATGGAAACCGGTAGGGACCGAATCTTCAGGCAAGTTCTTCAACTAAATGCTGGTCAGCGTATATGCACCAACGAACGATAAGCCCGATGACATGAATGAAGAATTCTAAGAGAGCCTAGATAATACCTACGGAGAGTTCCCGAAACAAGATGTCAAGATAGTCATCGGCGACGCAAATGCGCAGACTGGAAAGGAGAAGTCTCTTTTAGACCCGTCATTGGTACGAAAGTCCTCCATTCCATTACCAATGATAATGGCCTGCAGCTTGTAACTTTTGCTGCAGTAAAAGAGAAGGCAATCAGCAGTACCCACATAGCACGCAAGAATATCCACAAATACACCTAGCGATTCCTAAGCGGCGATGTCTGCTCCGAAATAGACTACGTGCTGGTTGATGGGCGATATTTCTAAAAATCATGGATGTCACGGCCTTTCAAGGCCCTAATATCGACTCGGATCACTATCTTGTTGATCGTGATGATCCAGCGTGTCAGAGAGTGACAGACGCAAAGAATGTCGCCAAAAGCCGTATGCTTGTGACCGGTACCGGCAGAACAGAGAGCGGTACAGGGCACAGAGAGCCGAAGGAAAGCGATACCACCGCGGAAAGAAAAGGCAATACGGAGAAAGTGTGATAGCTGACGCTCAAGCTTGAACCCGAACGGTGTGCGGATAGTTTATGCAGCGGTCAATGGCGCCTAGCACAATACCCGCCATGTGCAATGATCGAGAAAGGAATTTGATGATCGATGAAACTACCAGGTGAACGAAGAGCTTTCAGCATAACAAAACTGACATTTTTGCGTATCTCGAGGATCAAATTATGTGTCTTTAGTAGATTTGGGGTTGCTGTATCTAATGCTGTGCTAATTATTTTTTTTTTATGATCTGAACTTGCAGAATTTGACTTTAACTTTCAATTCAAATATTAACCCGCTTTTTTCACCATGATTGCAGTCTCCATACAAGATTCTTCGTTCCTCTTATATGACAAAATACAATACTTTTCAAAATCATCAAAAAATAATTTTGGAGCATCGTAAGCATTATGAACTTTGTAAATAAGTATTGTAAAATGGTGTTCGCATCTGATCGGGCAAGAAGACAGCGGACAAGTGCTGCAAAACTTGGCTACAGCTGATGGTGGAGGCGTATTTTTAACTATAAAATTATAATAAGGTTGGTAATTTTTGGTCATGGAGTACCATTAGTACCTCGCGTACCTCAAGGAATGAAATAGACCCCTCTGTGCGGTCCTTAGCTTCCTGCCCAGCAACTCCTATTTCTACCTCCCCGTGGTACTGGCTGGGGTACGAGCAATCTTAAAGAAAGGTTCCCGGTGGGAACTTTGGTCGTTTGCTTCTGCAAACCTGGAGCGTCTGTACTTCATGTTGATTGCGGCACTCAACAGCTTCTGTTCCCCATGTCAGGGGCATCTGATCATTGTCCTGATCATTTAGGGGGAATTTTCATTCAGAAATCAGCCGTAAAAAATCAAGCATCGAATAATCAACGAGCGAATACGAATCGGGACGATCAGCGAAGACCACAGAGACGTAAAGGGACTAGCGATTGGAAGCTCGGTACGTGGAACTATAAATCTCAATGGTGCGAACGTTCAGAGTTAACCATACCATCTATCGAGCTGCGGCGACACACGTGAGCTGGGAAAAGCTTTAATAGTGATGGGTGATATGCAAAGGCGCGTGATTGGGTAGTGGCCGATCAATGAAAAAATGTGCAAGTTGAGGATCAAAAGCCGGTTCTTCAACTTCAGCATAATAAACATAGAGACGCTTTTTACGCGCAGCTCGAACGCAAGTACGACAGCTGCCCAATCCACGACGTCAAAATCATCATTGGAGATCTAAACGCTCAGGTTGGCCAGGAGGAGGAGTTCAGACCAATTATTGGGAAGTTCAGCACCCACCGGCTGACGAACGAAAACTTATGACTAATTGATTTCGTATCCTTCAACAATATGGCCATTCGTAGCACCTACTTCCAGCACAGCCTTCCATACCGATACACCTGGAGATCACCACAGCAGACAGAATCACAAATCGACCACTTTCTGATTGATGGACGGAACTTCTCCGACATTATCGATGTCAGGACCTATCGTGGCGCTAACATCGACTCTGACCACTATCTGGTGATGGTAAAACTGCGCCCAAATCTCTCCGTCGTTAACAACATACGGTACCGACGGCCGCCCCGGTACGACCTAGAGCGGCTCAAGCAAACGGATGTCGCAGCGGCATACGCGCAGCACCTCGAAGCTGCAAGCCCCTCTTAAGGACTGCTGAAGAACAGTGAAAGGAGCCATCAACAATGCAGCTGAGAGCAACGTCGGGTACGTGGGACGGAGTCGTCGGTACGATTGGTTCGATGAGGAATGTAGGCAGATTCTCAAGTAGAAGAATGCAGCGCGGGTGGTCATACTGCCACAAGAGACTCCGCAGAAAGTGGAACGTTATAGACGGAAACCGCAACAGAAGACCCGGGAGAAGAAACGCCGCCTGGAGAAGACGGAGTGTGAGGGGATGGAACAGCTGTGCTTAAGAAACACGTGAGTTTTATCGGAAGCTCAACGCATCCCGCAACGGCTTCATGTCGCGAACGACAACGTACCAGATCTTTACTGTACGACATATCCTTCAAAAATGTCGTGAATACCAGGTCGCATCGCCTATTCATCGATTTTAAGGCGTCATACGATAGTATCAACCGCGTAGAGCAATTAAAAGCCATGGACGAGAACAGCTTTCTTGGGTAGCTCACGAGACTGATAAAAGCAAAGGTGTGAAAAATTGTGTGAAGGTTTAAGGCGAACATTCCAGTTTGTTTGAATCCCGCCGGGGACTACGACAAGGTGATGGAATCTCGTGCTTCTTATTCAATGTTGCTCTAGAAGGTGTTATGTGGAGAGCCGGGCTTAGCAGTCGGGGTACGATTTTTACAAGATCCAGTCAATTTGTTTGCTTCACGGATGATATGGACATTGTCGGCCGAACATTTGAACGGGTGGCTGACCTGTACAACTGCCTGAAACGCGAGGCAACAAAAGTTGGACTGGTGGTGAATGCGACCAAGACAAAATACATGCTAACAATAGATGGGAATACGTTCGAGATGGTCGACGAGTTCGTCTACCTTGGATCTTTGCTGACGGCTGACAATAACGTTAGCCGTGAAATACGGAGGCGCATCATCAGTGGAAGTTGGGCCTACTATGATCTCCACAAGAAGATGCGGTCAAAAAAGATTCACACCCGCACAAAATGTACCATGTACAAAACGCTCATAAGACTGGTAGTTCTTCACTGGTATAAAACGTGGACGCTGCTCGAGGAGGACTTGCAAGCACTTGGAGTCTTCGAACGCCGAGAACTAAGGACGATCTTCGGCGATGTGCAGGAGAACGGTGCGTGGCGGCGAACAGAAATCGCATGTAAGTTCACGTAATAACTCATTTATCCATACAAACTACATCAAAACCGTAAAACATGGTGGATAAAATCGTCATATTGATTAGTTTCCTCGCATAAAACCCTTTCTTTCTGAGTTCATTTGTACATTTTGTTTCGTCCCGTACACTCGTACAAAGTAAACCGGATCAATCCGTAGCAGCTGCCAAAATAAAATTTGTTATCATAAGTTAAGTCGCATAAGATCACAGGTTAGATCGGTAGATAATTTACACTCTCGCATTGTATGCTATTATTCATCACATAATATATGCATGTATATTGTCTCCACTTTTGTACGTAGAAGGCCTTTTCACGACATTTTATAAGTGAAATTTTGCACATACAAAGCCTCTTGGGGATTTTGTTATACGTACATTTTGGTTGTCTGGGCAGTATCCAGAAGGTGGCTAAAGCTGGAAGGATACGATGTGCTGGACACGTTGCAAGAATGACGGACAGCATCTCGGCAAAGATGGTGTTCGCTTCGGATTCGGTTGGTGCAAGAAGGCGTGGAGCATAGCGAGCTAGGCGGGAAGATCAAGTGCGTATCGATTTGGCGAGCGTGTAGGAGAAACAAGGATAGAGAGATGCGGCCACGAACCGAGATGTTAACTAAACAAATGAATTATTATAATCAATGGTTTAATGAATGTTGAAGGTCGTAGGTTCAATTCCCACCGGTTAAGGATGTTTTATCCTTTTCCCAGGACATAGCCTATATTCGTTATTGTCATACGGTATATGGATGCAACAAAAGTCAATTAGAGTTTGTCCACAAATTCCAAAAATGGCAATTTTCAGGACCCGCCCATTCCCTCGTAACGCATTTTGTATGAATATTTTTAACATTTTATATGAGCTGTAACATTCTCAGGACACATACCCACCCCCGTCAACTTTATGAAATTTGTAAATGGGCCCTTAGGGCAAAAATCTCATTTAATAAACATGAAAGCGCTCATACAAACACTAAGCAGATTCTTGTTCAGTTGACACATAACGCCTAAAAGCAGATGTAGTATGAAACTCTTTCAGGTTCAGGTTAACTTCTGCGTCCATGAGTCCTCTCGTGGCGTAGGGGTAACGCGTCCTAACTAGAGATCAGGGAGTCGTGAGTTCGATCCTCACCGAGAAGATGTGTAACTTATTCGCAAAACTTCACATAAATTTGTCCATTTAATCCAATTGCAAAGTATATGCTCGTTGCTTAACGTGTCTGTTTTTGATCCTCGCTGATGTAACAGATTTCAGATGTTTACGGCCTTTTCGGAGTTTGTTTTGCAAAGCTTTATATTCTGTCTTGTGTTGTGCATCCTGTTTAATTGAAAGTAGGCTGCCACACCAACGAGCTAGTGATTATTTATTGGTTTCGTTTTTGCCTTAAAAATGCATTCATCTGTAAACAAACCGAACGAACAACACGAAGCCGCCATCACCGACTGTTGAAGCTTTCCATACTGTTCCCAACGCAACGTCAACGATATCATCTGAGCGATGGTTCAGCCATCTGTACCTGAAAGCAGTAAAGTATCACTGAAGAGATAGGGTATGTCGAACCGCAAGATGGCAAATCACTGTACCGCTTGTTATGTTGAATTTTGCGCAGAAGATATAATGGTATGCTGTGAGATTTGTGAGAATCTGCCTCAATACCATGCAAAATGTGTTGGATTAACCTACGACGAAGGTTGCGCATGCTTACATCAAAACATATTTTGGATGTGTGATACTTGCAGACATTATATTGAAAACGGCCGTTTCCGGAATACAAAAGTTGAGTCCAAATCTGATGATTTTGCTACCAAAACAGATGTTACCGAATTAGCCAGATTGTTTCCGAAATATCATCCCATTTTGCGGAACCGAGTGGAATTTCAAGTAAGAATTCATCGCCATTGTCGTCAACCAAATTTACCGCATCTGATCGAAACATTATTGAAGCTGAATCTCGAAATACCAATCTCGAACTATACGTTTCGAATATTGCAGTCGATGTACCCGAGAATGAAGTTATGCAAATGGTGTGCAAATCCTTAGGAGCGAGAGAAGTTCTTGGTGTCAAGCGATTAGTTGCCTCTGGGACGAATATTTCTGAACTGGACTACGTGTCTTACAAAGTAACCGTCGACTCGAGATTCCGAGGTTATGCTACGAGGCGAGAAACTTGGCCAGATGGAATACGATGCCGTGAATTTAGAAGCGGCACTAAAACAGCCTGGAGACCTGAAAGTCAATCTGATCAAAGAGTAGTTTGATAAGTCTGTTTTACTATTGCAATCTTTGTGTCATTGGTGTGTGATTATTGAATTTCTTTCTGTTATCTGTTTTGTTAAAATTTGTATGGCTCTAAGCGAATGTATATTTTGATTTGGTAATTTAGTACATAAGAAAACAGTCTGAGCGACCCAGTCGAAGATGAAATAAACAAATTATATGTAATGCGTAGTTTTTCGGTAGTTGTCAAACTTACACTCGGCTGGTGAGCCGTTAACCACGAATCATAATTTAAAACAAGTATAAAACTCTTGTTTTTTCGTTTTTCCGCAAAACTTAATTATCGATAGGATTCTCAAAATCCATTGACACGATTTTGCGTACCTTCAAGTGAAAACTCTCCGGTTACATCTTTTCCCGCAATCGTGAAACTCTTCTGAGCACCGATGAATCACAAAGCAGAACTGCTTTCCCTCGGGTCGATGAAAAACTTTAAAGAGACATCCTTCAACAATGCTCGGCAGTATCAAATTTATAGTTTTACGATACTCCTGGTATCACTTTATAGTATGTTTTCCCTTCTGTTCTTTCATCGTCATGTTTGGTAGCACATTTTGAACCGAAATCGTAACATCTGTGAACGTGCCAAGGAGAAACTGTCTCCTCAGACAAAATTGACTCCATCAAAAAGGTAGATCCCAGTTCTCGGCAGAAGAAGACGTTTCCTCGGGCTCTGTTTTGGATTCGGAGGACGAGAAGCTGAACAAAATCACCAGACAATTAGCTTTAGGAAGATTGTGTCGACCGTAGAAATGGTTCAGCCCCTTTCCTCCGTTCCCCTCTAAGGCAAGATAGCACACCCTGTTTCGACACGGTGGTGTTCGGTTTCAGCACTCATTTAATCAGAAGGGGATTTCGTTTCGATGGCTTTTATCTTAAATAGAAGTGCCGCGAAGCGACATATACCAGACGATTTTCTTGGTTTTACTAGGGGATATATTTTACGTGAGGGGATTGAAGTAATTTTAAACTGTGCTTTACGCTGAATCCGACAACCGATAGAAAAAAACAATGAATATGGATCGAACGCGAGATAAACCTTTTTTCTGCTAATTGTAGATTAACCAAATTTTAGATGTAGATTAAATGACCAATTTGTCTTACGAAGAATGAACGGAAAGTTGTCACATAGATGGGATCAATTTCAAAATAGTTATAAGAATGTTCATAGGTAATCAATTGCCTATTTTAACTTTAACAGTATCAAATATTTTTTACACGTTATTTGACCATGCACCGGAGATTTTCTAAGTGGCTTTCAGTCTTAACGGCAATCAGAACTAAAATATTTTTTCTACCTATAACAGTCGAAAGCATCCAACTAAAGTTATTTGACAATGCTACAATGAAGAAAAGATCATCCTCTACCTCCTAGTGATGTTCATTTTTATCTTTATTAATTAGTTTGCTTAAGACAATGAGCTAAACACTCGGTTAGCGGACTTTGGGGAAAGTGTGCCATAGGGGCAAGTGTTCCACCCCTGCTTTTTATAAAAACTACAACATATATTTTTTTCTTTGAGCTTAACAATATGTTCCTTCATAGTTCACAATATAATAATCAAAATATGATGAACATTGCTCTATTTTATATGTAGTTACATCGATTTTTGCAAAGACAACCAAATTTGAGTGGATTTTTATAAGATTTCGTTGTTTCCAAATAGCATGGTAAAAGGTAAATTATTAACAGATTTTTCTAACGTACTGTTCATCGTGAAACTATTCAAATGTGTAAGTTATTGTGGCATTTGAACGAAAAAAGTATTTAGTTTAACATACAAAATCCAGTTTGGTTGAAATGTATAGTTATTGGGGCAAGTGTGCCACCTATTTGGTAAACAAAAATTGTTGAAGTGAAATTTATAAAAATGTAAACATCATCAACAAAATCATAATAATAAACTAAAATGAGGCACCGGTAGTGGTTTCTGAAGTATAGTAGGGGAATAACTAACATGTTTGCCCCCCAAAGAGATTCTATCTCAAAATATTCAAAAATAACATGTTTTTCGGCTTATTAAGTACCGTTCTACATATCTACATCAATATTTTACCGTTATTTAGTAATGATCTAGTGTAATATTATACATATTTGCCGTAATATAAGGTTACTACTTATATTGTATTGAATGGAGACAAAAATAACCATTTTAGTTATTCGAATAAGTAATAGAGAGTTACGCATGTTTTAAACCTTGTTATAAAGCACCACCTTATTACGGTAAACTTAAAATTATTTTTTAAATTATCGATTAGCGTCTGCTTTTTAAGTAATATTAATATGAAATAAAGAAAATTTCATTACAAGTAGAATTACATGCGATGTTCATTCGGTGGCCATCTTGCCCCATATGGGTGGCACACTTGCCCCATAGTGTCGAAAAATAGGTTATTTTGGATGATATTTGAGAAGCTCCAAAACTAATACTTTTTGAAATTATTTTCATTTAAAATGGCACAGTGGTTATGAAAAGATGTGAA